>NW_008672966.1:65161-69515 GCF_000695815.1 Acanthisitta chloris
GATTCACAGAAAAAGAGCAATGCAACTATACAGGCACCCTGACTTCTAAAAAAGGCTCAAATATATGGATTGCTTTCTTTAGAAAATGGAAGATAGGGGGAATATTATAATTGCCCTAAAATGTCAGCCAAAAAAAGTTTTAATTGAATAGTGTTTAACAGTGTTTCCTGTCTATTGACAAGAAGATGAGAGAGAAATTTGCAGTAATGCAAAAATATGTTTATATCACAATGCATTTTCCAGTTTTCAGGCTAGTAAGACACTGGAATTTTAAGGAAAGTTTGTATATTGCCTTCACTGAAGGTTTAAGAAGAGGTTAGACTGTGTCATGTGAAAACACTTGGTTCTGCTTTAGAGCAGGGGTTTGGCTCTAAAGTTGTCTTGAAGTTTCTTTTAGTGTTACAGCTGCATGATTTTGGGGAAGTTTTCCTGATATTCTGCCTCCATTTTAAAATGTGTACTTCATAGTCTTTCATCCTGAATAATTTTTTTCCAAACAGGTACATCACCACGATGCTTCCAACAAAAGATGCTTTGATTTGGGGCTCCTGGTAGAGACAGTGTTGGAAATCCTGCTGACTCTAACTGCTGCCCCAGAACAGAGTTTTCAGGGGGGCAGTTCAAAATATCTTTGCTTTAGTAACAGTGAAAGGCTGATATATAAGCTTTCTTCAGAAAATATATGATGTGATCCCTTCTACCTGGCTCCTGCTAGAGCAGCTGTTGGTATTTGTATCAGGCAAAGCTGGGTTGAGCTAAGTCTGTTAGAACTGCTAATGGTCCATTATATTATTTAAAGAGTGCTACAGAATGTTTATTTGGTGCTGTTAACCAGTCATATTTCATCTGCTAATCACATCAAGTAAAAAAAAAGACTTTTTTTTTTTTTTTAATTGCACCAACTTCCTAGGATAGTCACTTGCTCTAGACTAATCCTGTTAGAGCTGCATCTTGGCAGAGGCACTTCTGGCAGAGCAGAGTCCAGAGACAGGACAAAACTCTGTTTGTCCTGCCAAGCATGGGCTTGGCTGAGATTACAAGGTTATTAAAAACTGTATAAGCAGCCATCAAAGTGCAAATGTCCATTCCATGGTTTTGCAGATAATTGGCTTGCTGGTAATGCTGTCCCTGGTACAAAGAGGGCCTGGATCAGTCACAATATCCATAACAACAGTAGGAGACCCCACAGGACTCCCACACTGTGGCAGAGCATCAAATTTTATCTACAGTCAAATTCAAAATATGATGTGGGCAATTCCAACAAGAAACTCAAGCAGACCCAGTAATTCACTAAGTACCAACAAAATATCTTGCAACACATGAGACATTAGGAAGAAATTCTTTACTGTGAGGGTGGTGAGGCACTGAAACAGGTTGCCCAGAGAACTTGACCCATCCCTGGAAATGTTCAAGGCCAGGTTGGATGGAGCTTTGAGCAACCTGGTCTCGTGCAAGGCATCCCTGCCCATAGCAGGGGGTTTGGAACTGGATGATCTGTTAGGTCACTTCCAACCCAAACCATTCTATGATTATGGTATCAAATAAATCTTAGATGCAAAGAATGAAAATTCTTCACCTATATACTCTGCATTCAGAAGAATCAACCTGTCCTCTCTCCAGTGCATTTGGCCACAGCAATCTGCAATTTTCTTCACCAGAATCTGGCTTGCAGCAGCCACTTGTGCCTGCCTTGTCACAGAATGCACCATGGTGCCAGGCAGGCAGGAGTAGCAGTGCTTGGGAATTTCCTGGCAGTTGGTAGAGTGGTGCCTGGAAATTGCCATAACTGCTCTAATATATGAAGTCCTAAAAAGTTTGCAACCTTTTCTTTATTACTTTCCTGGGGCCACATTGCCCTGTGAGAGATCTGCTCAAGCAGTAGCTTCTTTGCTGTGTTTCAGATGGGCCTCCAGGCAACCTGAAATCCCATTCCAGTCAAGGGGGTTTTGGCTGCAGAACTCTCTGCTTTGCCAGAAAAGAGATGTCCTCTGGGCATCCAGCTTAGTCTGTCTTTTCTTGAGGCTGAAGCTGAGAGCTGAAGTTTTTGGGTTTAATTTTTAGCAACTCGCTTGTTATGTATATGTATGTATCATAGAATTTTAGAATAATGGAATTTTATATCCCTGTGTGTGTCTTGTTCAGAAGATCTTACTCCTTCCCCTGTTTATTTTAACTTATGGAATAAGTAACTAATAGTTTTATATGTGAACACTATAGATCCAGCATAGTGATTTGGATAGTGAAACTGCAGCTGTTTTGAAAGGAGATGGTGAAGCTGTGCTCCCCTGGGGGTCCCTGTAGCTCTCAAGGCTCTGGGCTCAAGGATGCTCTGGTAACATGCTGCCAGGACTGGAACAAGCATATTACTTGTTGGGTGTGCTGAAGTCAGTGTTTTGGAAAATCCAGTCTGCCTGTGTTTGTCAATTCAGCAGAAATACAAGGCTGTACAGCCCTTTTTCTTTATTCATGTGTCAGCATTCAGGAAAGACTACAGAAGCTTGTTGGACCTGTTGGTTTGTGGGCAGCCCCATGAGGTTTGTTGCTGGCATGGCTGCACAGGCAGCCTGAGACAAGAACCATAAAGAGTTGTGTTTGTGTCTCCAACTGTTCCCTGAAATGTCTAAGGCCTTGTGTAAACTGCTCAGGGGGTGGATGGATGGTACAAGAGCATCCTTCCCCTGCATACAGACCTAGGTAAATCCTTGCTCAGAGCCCTTTGCTTCATTAGCCTTTGAGGATTTATCGACCTTAGCAGGATCTTGTAAATGAATGACTTGCTTTATATTTTTTAGCAGATGGCTGATGCTATTAGTGAACCAGTTTATGGTGTGTGTTTGGCATGCAGGATTAGATAGTCTCTGGGGGCTGAAGCTGTTAAGAAAACTAGTTTTTTTTACTCTTAATCTAATATTTGCTTCTCCTGATACACAGGTATTCTTACTAATTGCTCTAATTATATAGAGCCTACAAGTCTTAGCTTCTTACCCAATGGCACATTGTAGGCCTAGTCCAGCAAATCAGCTGTTCCTGTGTTGCTCTGTGCTCTGCAGCTAGAAGAGAACCATGATTCTTATGGATGACTTAATTATTTTGATTACTTATGGTTGTCATATGACAGTATATCCATTTTATATATTTCAATATTTAGCTCAGAATAAATGTGACATTAATCCAAATCCATGTTTACTTTTATGCTTCCTTTAAAATACAATAAAAATACAACAATATTATTTATCAATCCAAGTTTTCTAAATATTCTCCAGTTACACTGATGGAATCAAAACCTGATATAGGGAAAAATTCTCTTCTGGTTTTATAAGAACCCAAAAGGTTATCATCAGAGAAAGCACCTATAAAACCATATTCAATGAAAAGAAAGGCTGTAAGCAAGGAAACATCCATGGATATGGGTTATATTACCCAGAAAAGAGTTTGAATGGGAGTGAATGAAGTGACATCATTTCAGGATGACACAGGTTCATAATAGAAAAACAACAGACTGTGGAATTTCTAAATAATCTAACAATATTGCCAAAATGTCACATAATGAAAGATGAAATTGAATGTAGGACAGATAGTTGCTGTTAAATTAACTGATAGAAATGCAAGGCAGAAAGCAGCTGTATCTACCTCAGCACTACTGTCCTCTAAATGAAACAAATCATGAGAACATGAACATCACCATGGATATCTCATTGAAAAAGTTTCAACAGAAATAAGAAAGCAGATCAAATAAATGTTAAGCTGTATTAAGAAGGTGTCAAAGAACAGTACCAAATCAAAAGAAGACCAAATGCTTCTGCTGCAAGACACTGAAGCCCCATTAACTAACATAGAAGGAGATCTCTAGGGTGCATAGTTTCAAATACTCCAGCTAAAAATTTTATAGCTGAAACCAGAGAAAAGGATATTACAAAAAATATGCACGGAATGCGTTCTTCCATATAAGGGGAGCTTTTAAAAGTTAGGACAAGCAAATGAGCAAGCATATAATGCAGAAAATAGGGTAGAAACTGAAGTCTACTGCTGACACTTTCAAACTTAAGCAAAGCAACCACCATTGTAGAAATCATAAATTCTTCAAAGACAATTCTTGTCCATGCATTATATAACTGTGATGTGGAATTCACCACCATGAACCACTCTTGAAAGCTAATCAACAGATACTTCTGTGAGGAATAGAGCAAGTAGGCTTTATGACTCTCTGATGCACTGTCACATGATGGGCACAGGCTCTGCAGTTATACCACAGTCCCTGACACACCACAGCTGCCATCAGCCTTAATGAGGTTAGCTGTGGCTGTGTTGGCCAGGATGAAAAATGCACGAGGTGTATATATATATATATATATAT
>NW_008672967.1:0-6648 GCF_000695815.1 Acanthisitta chloris
GAGAAGCAAAAGTAAAATATATAGGTTATGAAAAGAACAGTTTAATAATTGAGAATAAAATTATATAACGTACTAATGGATAATAAAAAGGGAAAGAAAAGCCAAAACCCAACAAAACAAAACAAGTGATGCACAATACAATTACTCACCAGCTGTGGACTGATGGCAGCCCCTGTTCCTGAACCTGGATTGGCCCCCTGGGTAAGTCCCCCCCCTCCAGTTTATAGCTTTATATACTTGGCATGATGTTCTATGGTGTGGAATATCCCTTTGGCTAATTCAGGTCACCTGTCCTGGCTATGCTCCCTCCCAGTTTTTTTGGGTACCTTCTCACTGGCAGAACATGAAACAAGAAAGAAAAGTCCTTGATTTAAGATACACACAACCTAGCAGAAACCAGAACATCAGTTATCAACATTATTCTCCTTCTGAATCCAAACACAGCACTGTACCAGCTGCTGAGGAGAAATTAACTCCGTTTGAGCTGAAACCAGCAGAACTTGATAACTTAGTTCTTTCTGTTTGCCTATATACAGCAACAAAATCTGAAGTTATTATGAAGTTTTGAAAAGTCATTTTTATTCCTGCTCTTTAATTCAACTCTTGAACAATGTAAGTCTTTAAGGACAGATTGTAGTTTTTTCTTAAAATAAAGACTTAATAGTAGTACTCTTTTAAGAAGAGCTGTGGTTTTAGTAGTAGTTTTAGAAGAAATAGTCATTTAAGATGTGCAATAAATTCAATGGGAAATTTATGGTAATTGGAAAATAGTGGGGTTTTTTCATTATTATTTTTATTTCTGAATAGGCAAGTAATAACTGCAGACACCCTGGATAGTTTGGGGATTTTAGGTGGCATCTGTCCAAAAAGCTGACTTTTTAAATTTATGTTGTAAGTGTTCATCCAAGTAACAGGCAATGAAGTCAGAAACCGAGCAGTTAATTATTTTCTCTTCTTCTGGACAAGTACAAAGAATAAGCCTTTCAAGGTCAAACAATTTTCAAAACTATAAGGGCTCTATTCTTTTACACCACATGAGGCTAAAATATATGCAGTTTAGATGGGAGGGTGGGGCAAAGTGGCTGCCGTTACCATCTTCTGTGAAATGATTGTTCTCCAATGAAATTTTCATTGTAGGGAGAGATATTCCAACACTTCAGATTTTTTTTTCTTCCTTTAATGGGATTATTGTTCCGTGAACAGTGATACTGAGAACTAACACAGAAGCAGTGAAGGAAAATGCCATACCACAATGTACTTGAATTCTCAGAGTTCTGAAATAATTTTGTTTAGTGTTTTAAGTTAGTGAGCTAGATTTGTTGTAATAAACCCATAGTAAAGGTCCCCCAGAACATCTGATTAGCAGTTCTGTTTTGGTGAACCCAAGAAAACATTTTCACTGTGTCATTTCCTATCACTATTATAATATCCACTGAACAGGTGTAAGAGAACAAGCCTCAAGTTATTTATGCAAAATATTTCTCAGTAATAGAGCTTGTTTTCTGTGTTTCAAACCATTCACTGCTTAATATATTCTGCACAAGCTCTCCTAGGAAAGATACTTCTACTATATATATTAGAAAAGCTGGAGCATCAGAAAAGGTAATTGAAGTGGAAAGCCGTTGGAATAAGCAGTGATAAATGAGAAGAAATGATAAGTTTGATTAATAGGGAGACCCAGAATGAGATTGGGTTTAGTGAAACAAAAGCTAAATGATGTCACAGAGTAGTATGGTGTATTAATCTCAAGCTTTTGAATGAATTACAAGTGTGAAAGCAAGATAGATGGGTAAAAATCAGCTGGAATGAGACAGCAACATTTCAGTGGTTTTACAAAGTTTGGTAGAGTAGTCCCCAAAGAAGAGTAGCAGACTTATGTAGGATCCTGTTATTGGGACTGCAAATAGAGGTAAGACTAGAGTCCATTCACTACCTTTAATATCTCCACAGGAATTAATTCTGTGCAGTCTCTGCCTTCAGGTGGCTGTGAGGACAACTGCTATATGAAGAATGATAGGAATCAAAGCCACAGTTTGTGTAACAGTATTTCCAGAAGCGTGACTGTAATGATAAAGGATAATAAGTGACCCCCAATTTGTTCACATTTTATGCTCCGCTGATTTCCCGTAGAAAAGAAATTGTCAGGCAAGACTTTAATATTCTGTACATACACTGGACTCCTAGGGCACACTTATGGTGTTTTATACTTATTCCTGTATATCTTTATTCTTATCAGAGATTTCTGCATTGGTGGGATAAGTGAACTAAAAGCAAGGTAGAAAGGGAAAAAACCCAAATGTGCTCATGCCTGCATGCAAGTTGTTCATCTCTGTCCCCTGTTACAGGGCTAAATAATATAGACTTAGCAGAATGACTTTCATGTGTCTTGAAGTGATGAGGATCAGTTTGCTGTGTTGACTGTTTAACAGTGATGGGTGGTGTTCCTCAGGGGTCGGTACTGGGGCTGATACTGTTCAATACCTTTGTCAGTGAGAACAGTGAACAGTGGGATCAAGTGCAGCCTTAGCAAGTTCAGTGACGACACCAAGCTGTGTGGGGCAGTCGACGCACTGGAGGGAAAGGATGCCATCCTGAGGGACCTTGACAAGCTAGAGTGGTGGGCTGATGCCAGCCTCATGAAGTTCAACAAAGCAAAGTGCAATGTCCTACATCTGGGTCATGACAATCCCAGACACACCTCCAGGCTGGGCGGGCAGCAGCCCTGTGGAGAAAGACTTGGGGTGATGGCTGATGAAAAACTTAACACGAGCCAGCAGTGTGCACTAGCAGCCCAGAAAGCCAACTGTGTCCTGGGCTGCATCAAAAGGAGCATGGCCAGCATGTCAAAGAAGGTGATTCTTCCCCTCTCCTCTGTTCTTGCAAGCCCCCACCTGGAGAACTGCATGCAGTTCTGCTGTCCCTAACATAAGAACGACATGGTACTGTTGGAACAAGTCCAGAGGAGGGCCATGACCTTTTTAAGAGGACTGGAGCACCTCCTCTAAAAATACAGGCTGAGAAAGTTGGGGCTGTTCAGCCTGGAGAAGAGAAAGTTGTGTGTGGACCTCATAGCAACCTTCCAGTATCTGAAGGGGAAGCCAGAGAGGGATTCTTCATTAGGAGCTGTAGTGATAGGACAAAAAGTAATGCGTATAAATTGAAAGTGGGGAAATTTAGATATTAGGAAAAAGTTTTTTACTATGAGGGTGGTGAGACACTGGAAGAGGTTGCCCAGGGAAGTTGTGGATGCCCCAACTCTGGCAGTGTTCAAAGCCATGTCGGATAAAGCCTTGAGCAACCTGGTCTAGTGGGAGGTGTCCCTGCCCATGGCAGGAGCATTTGGGACTAAATGATCTCTAAGGTCCCTTCCAACCCCTTAAGATTCTATGATAGTTTCAACACAATTGCTGAATAATATAATATTATAATATATATTGCATATTTCTAATAGATACTGAAACCACTTATGAAATGTACATTTCTAGGTCCATTTAGGAACAATATAAGGAAAGTATCATGCCATATGTATTTATCCATAGGCTGTGAATGGTGCATTGTGAGAGACTGTATTTAGACAAAAAGAGTGATGAACATGTGATTGATGATTTTTTTCCCCTCCATCTCAGAATAAGTGTTGCATTTTTCACCACTGCATTTCTATTATGTTCTGTCTTTTCTGTGACTTATCCTGGTTGTATCCTCAGTGTGAATAGTGATAAGAAAGCGTTTAGTTCAGCACAACCAAATTGATACTGTTTTCCCAAATACTACTACTAGTTCCTCTCTTTGCTGTTGTGCCACATGCATCGCCCTATATCTGCTATATTTATTCAAGTCCACAAATGGAATATCAGTATTTTAAACTTTATGGTATGACTTAGCCAAAGTAATATTGCATCACTGAAGTCTTATCTTTTATTTTGACAGGAACAGACCTACAAAGATGTCTATGTGGTGGCCCACTGTTTTACTTCTTGGATGCATTTTGCTTGGAGCAGATGGGTGGCCAGCCAAGGAAGGATATGACTTTAGGCACTATCAGCCCCTAGTAAGATTACGCCACAAGGTATGGATTATTCTTGAACACTTCTTGCTCTTCTTCCATTGTCAAGGGATAAATTACCCTCCTGCATTTTCTAGTTTGTGCTTGTTGGAGTAACATTCAGAAATTAACTTTTTCAATAATACCACCTGCAAAAATATATACTAAATTTAACAAGTAAATAGGAGATGTTTTGATTTGAAACTTTCAAAGATGATAAACCATGTTCTGTTTAGTTTCACAAACTAGAGATTGTGTATGTCAACAGAAACTCAGAGAGAGGCTGCCTCAAAGCAATTATCAGCATCTGCTTAAGGCAATTACTTGTCCCAGTCCTCACTGAAAGTCAGATCAACCAACAAACAGGGAAACTGCCTGTAAAAGAAGCATGGTGTTGAATTTAACTGATCAATAAAAGCTTGTTTGGGTGAGGTAGATGTTCATAGTGCTTGCTGAATTTAGAAGTTTTGGACCATGGTGTAATGCAGATGTTTTCTGTGATACAGGGTTCCTGTATTCAGGCACTGCCATTCAATTTTGCCTCCCTGACACTCCTTTGTCATTAATCTAGGACTCCCAAAACAGTTCTCAGCTAACAAATCCTGCTTCTCTTCTGGCAGCTGGAAGGGAAACTGCTGTAGAGGTTCTGTAAAACAAGGAAAAGGGCTGGAATATTTCCATGGCCTGTCTAAAAGCTAGCATAAATCTGATCAATTTAATTTCTTCTTGGTGCAGTAGTCATGGGAGCAATATCTGAGGAACCTTAAGGCCTACAATCAGGCCAAGAACGATGATGAAATAACTTATTTTCACCTTTGTGAATCTGGGTGTTTCAACTAAAATGTCTGAATTATAGCCAGAAACTAAATGTCAGTTTCTATTAATGTTTCAAGATCTGCCTAGTTTTATTTCTCAATCTTTTTTATAAAATAAGAAAGATGTTTCTTCTTGGTCCTCAGTTTAAAAAAAATAAAAATCCAATATTGTGTGATTTTATCCCAGCATATGAGTAGAAGGAGCTATTACTGAGTTCTCAAACAAACAAAAAAATTGTCTATTAGCTGATTATTGTATACTATGTAGATTAAAACTAAAAAGTTTCTACAAGATGGAAAATCAAATATTAAAATTTAAATTTCATTTTACAATTGTGTATCCTCTAGGGAATGTTGTTCAGTCAAAATAAAGACTGAAACAGGCCACAGTCAAGGAAATGTGTAATAGTAGAAGCACACAGGTGTTCAAGCTGAGTATTTTTCAAAACTTTGTTTCATCAGTTTACTTCCATTTGTCTGCTGTAAGCACAACAAAATAAAATAGCACAAGAAAAATACTTTGAAATCTGGAAGAAATGAAAGAGACTAGTAATGAAACCATGGAATGAATCATGTGAGAAAGAAATTACATGTACAAAAACCCCCCAAAACAAAGCCATGAAGACTGTGAAAAAATGAAGGACAGGACATAGGGTATAATTAGCATCATTTCTGAGATTTGGGTGGTCTCTGAACTTTATGAATGTATGTGGAACTAATAGTATGTTGATTTTCTCAATAATGCTTCTAATCCCCAGATGACTCTCATATAATGCTTGGAAGAGGCTATCATAAATATTTCAAATTTAATATTGCAGGGATCACACATACATGTATGAAAACAACATAAAGAAAAAAATAATGAAAACTTGATAGACAAGTTTATTTTGAAAGACATATTATGGTGGGCTTTTTTTTTCTAGGCAATATGGCTAGATGAATAAAATGGTTTAGCATATAGTTCAGCTTTTGGCATTAGGGATATGTGTTAGTATAAAAAAGCTAGGAATGCAAAACTTTTCTAAGATCAGTTTTTAAAACTGATTTTGGCAAATACACATATTCAAAAGCTGTAAATAATATGGTAAGGGAGACTTTCTGCTTTAATCACTTAATAAATCAAGTGCTTAGATTAAGTTATGCGAGTAGAATACTTACTGCAAACAGATGATAATGAATATCAGCAGAGTCATATTTGCTTTGATCAGGCAATATGTATGCAAGTTTATGTGTGTGAAGATTTTTTTAAAAAATAAGTAATCACTCTTGCTCTAATAAAGGCAAATTTATCTGACTTGGATGATAGTCCAACCAGAGCAACTCCAAATGTCACCCTGCAGGGAAAAACAATGCTGTTGGTACTTAGGTATTATCTTGAATTAATAATTGTATTCATGGTACAAACAGGCATTCAGATTGTAAAGGCTTTTTTGTTTAAAAGGAATTATGAATAAATTCAGATCCTCATGCGCAGAAATTACAAGTAAGAATTTGGGTGATGTATGTGATACTCTGATCACAGGGAAAGCATACATAAGGGAAAAGCTTTACCCATAAGAAAAAATTATGTTACTCTTAGGGTGACTGAGCACTGGAACAGATTGTCCAGAAAGCTTGTGGAGTTTTCATCCTTGCAGATACTAAAGATTATCTGGACATGGTCATGGGCAACCTGTTGGATGTTGCCATGCTTGAGAAGGGAGGTTGGACAAGGTGACCTCCAGAGGTCGTTTCCAACCTCAAATGTCCTTTGATTCTGTGATTTATTATAATACATAATTAATAATTACA
>NW_008672967.1:6667-51811 GCF_000695815.1 Acanthisitta chloris
CCTCCAAATTATATTATCAACCTAATAGTTTGGGATTTTACCTATGCAACCTAAAATAGGGTTAAAAAAATTTTTAGAGCTTTGTCAAAAGATCTTTGAAAAATCTTTTACAAAATCTTGTAAAACATATTTGGAAAATGTTTTTAGAAAGTCTAAATGTCATCATAGTGAAAAAGATACAATATTCTTTAATCCACTGCTTTAATAGGTTGATAGTAAAATGTGTGATGGATTAAATTGGAGTTTTTCATGTTTTAATATCAAATATTTGTAGCACAAAATTTGTTTCTAGGTTTTTCAAACCTTTAAAAATAGTTTTATTTAGGAAAGCATTATCTATCTTTGTACTGCCCCTTAGGTTCCCTCCTCAACTTCCAAAAACCTACTCCATCAATAGTTAATGAAGCTTCCTCTCTGGGATGGTATTTGTCATTTACCTGCAACAAACAATCCAACTTTCATAACTTGAGATGGTTCAAACTGTTTTAGAGGCTATGTAGCCTATAGCTTTTACTTAATTTTCAGGTCCAGGTGGTTGGTTTGTAAGTTTGTGTTGGGATGTGAATCAGAGTTGTGTGGTTCTTCACATCATTGTTTGCAGAGGAAAGCAAACCATGTAGTAGATCACTATGAAGTCACAGCACATTTTTTTCAGGTGAGACACCTGGCACTTTAGAGAGATCTAAAAAAGCTCCAGTTTTGACATTAGAGAACCTTTCAGTTAAATTAGTGTGTGAATTTTTGAGCTTCTCTGTGTACCTATGCTTCATTCAATAAAAGGGCTATGAACATTCATTTTTCCAGTATCAGAATACTGAAATGTGTCATTATCCTCCTCCACAGATGGCATTATATGTATTCCTGGTTTCCATAGATATTTGGGGAGTTTTTAGCTTATTTAAAATAGATTAAATATGAAGACACATACTTTAACAATTACATGATGATATCTCATGCTATTTTAAATAGAATAGAATATATAGCTGAATTATTTCTTATAGCGCAGGTGTATGGAACTCACATCCTTCTTCAGTGGTGGAAATAAGTAGGAAAATTCATATTATTAATAGAAATTTTCAGTGCTGCAGTATGTGAGAGCCTGCTCCCATTTTTTTTTCTTTAGAAGGTAACTGGGCTGCCTTAAAGAGACCAGCATTTTCCCTGGTAATTGAAACCACTATTTTTCAGTCTCTAATATTAATCAACAAAACTGTGTAGAAAATCATAATAAAATATGCTTTAATATACTAACTTCCGAGTGTGGACTGCAATGTTTCCTTGGCTAATGTCAGAGCAGTGTGGCACTATGTGAAGTAGCCA
The DNA here is from genome assembly GCF_000695815.1 of Acanthisitta chloris. NCBI lineage: Eukaryota > Metazoa > Chordata > Aves > Passeriformes > Acanthisittidae > Acanthisitta > Acanthisitta chloris. The sequence goes on from NW_008672967.1 coordinate 7,988, forward strand.
TGCTTTGACACTATCCAAAAGTTGGATCTAGTGCTGTGGATATTGCTGGTTTCCCATCTTTGCTCTTCATGTCCTTTAAATATGCAGCCATTTCTTACTTTATAAAAGTGCATTTTTTGTGTGTTTAAGTTGATCTGAAGGAATTATTCTGCAGCAGACTTTCTAATTTATCATATGCTGTATTAATGAAAAGGTTTTCCAATTTTATTATACATTAGTTGAAACTGCTTTAGCATTACAGTGGAATTTTTACTATCCAGTACCTTAGATGAGCCAACTGGCTTTCAAGTATTTTCTGGAAATTTTCTAACAGAAATCTGCAATAATTTATAAAATATAGGTATAAGAATTTGAAATAGTTCATGCCTAAATTATAATTATGAACCAAACTATAATTATAATAATGTTCATTGTCATGGCCATTACAATGGCAACAAAGATCAAATGTTTGGCTGCATTGACTATGTATGAAATATTCAAACCCAAGAAGAGATGAGTTGTCTTGAACTAGAAATGAGAAATAACATCACAAGGCACTCCTGAAAGTTTTATTTTCAGTCCCCTTCCCTTGTTTAACTGCCATGGCTTACGCTTACATGGTTATGCTGAAAAATATTAGGCTGTGTCTGAACAGCATGTGAATTTCTTGTTAAGCCAGATAATCCTTGGTTCTTCATTATCAAAACACTGGAAAACTTTGTAAGGTACTTTCCATTTGGGAGTCTTCTTGCATTGCTGCTTAAGTATTGTGAGCAATTTGTTAATAACTAGGTTCCCACCTGAAATCATTAGGAAGTATTTCTAGCATCCTAATGAATTTTCTTCTTGTAATTTGCATACCTCTGATGGAAAGCAATGTTTATGCAATGTCTTGAGGAAAAAAGTGTATGCTCTGAGATTTCCAGGTATAAACAGGCAGGCAGCAGCCAACAGAATGCCAACAGTTGGCTGCTGATTCTCTGTCAGAGGCTAAGAAATATGGATTATAGTCTGTACATCCATATGTGTACTCCAGAGAACGCCAACTCTGCATATCTAACACGTGCATGCACAGCCCTCTTTGGCAAGCCAGGTGATTCACATGGTTTAGCAGGGGATAATACTGGCAACAGTGCCTTGCTGTTAATGATCTCATCATGGGTGGGGTGCTGTCCAGTTTTAGTCTTAAGGGACGGTTGGTGAAGATGCTAATTTAGTAATTTTCCCTTGGACACTTTTTACTTAGACCCAATTCTGAACTTAGGAAATTAGGACCTTTACATTCGCTATAGTCAGGGCTGTAATGCCCCACGGAGAGCAAGTGCTGCCTTAGCAGCATGACTGGGGGTAAGGTCAGGGGAACCTGGGAACAGAGAGAGGGAGGAAAATTGAAGGAAGTCAGAGTTCAGCCTGGGCCTGAGCCTCATTCTTGGCCTGGGTCTGTCTAGGACTCTTCATCAGGAAAGAGTTACTTTGTTCAGCTGAGCTGTCAGGTACAGAGGGTACTGCAAAGGGGATGTGCTTTGCTTTTAGCAGCTTTCATGGACATCTGCTAACAACTGGTTTTGCCATGTTGATTCAAATGGTTTCCAGCCTTGTCCTTATTTAGTTTTGTTTTACCAAAGGGAACTGAGTCAGATGTTCAGCCCTCATTCTTATCTGTGATATTTCTCCAGACTAAAATGTTCCTTTTACCTTCCTGTGAAAAATCATAGAATGACAGAATCGCAGAGACATAGAATTTTGGGGGTTGGAATGGACCTTACAGAAAGGATGTCATGCGGGACAGTGTCAAATGCTTTGCATAAGTCCAGATAGACAGTATCATTTGGTGTGTCCCTATCCACAAATTCAGTGGTCCCATCATAGAAGGCCACCAAATTTGTCAGGCATGACTTGTCCCTGGTAAAGCCATGTTGGTTATTACCAATCACCTCTTTGCTTTTCGTGTGCCTAAGCATAGCTTCCAGGAGAATCTGTTCCATGATCTTGCCTGGCACAGAGATGAGACTGACTGGCCAATAAAAACACCTGACTCTTCTTTTTACCTCCCTCCTTCCCTTCTTACTGTTGCTGTCTGCTGTTGAATTCATCAGTTCAACCCTGATGCTCATTAATTTAGGCCTCAGGATTAGGCCAGTTTAGAGGGGTTTAGGTTAGATTAGAATTAGGTCCAATTTAGAGGTGTTTAAGGAATAACGACTTTCAATGAAATAAAACAAGAGAAAAACATTAACATCTCTCCCAGTTTGATAGAAAAATTTGAATGTGTAAACGTAAAGCACAGAATACATGTTTTGCATTTAGGTTTTTGCTCAAAGGTTATAAAATGTTCTCGCTCAGTTTGGCACTTGGTGTGATCCTCAGGGATGTCCTGTGCAGAGCCAAGAGTTGGACTTGATGTTCCTCATGGTCCCTTCCAACTCTGAATATTCTGTGATTCTGTAAACTAACAGCATATTGAAACTCCTGTAAAATGAAGACAGGTTGAATGTTCAATGATGTTATTTTCATTTAAGATATCATGGCCGAGAAAGAAATGCACAGAAAGTAATATTTCAGGATTCAAAAATAGTCTTGCCTTCAAAGAAGTTGAGGTTTACAGTTCACAATGTCTGTCTGGAAAATCTGTTTGCCTGCAGGGTCTGAGAAGTCATAAAATTTGATCTAAAATCCTCTGTCCTAGAGTGAGATAAGGGAAAAAATCCATTACAGTAAGACGAACAGTGAATTCTGAGGACTAAGAATGGAGCTTTTCATGAGCATGTGAAAGCTGCTCTCAGCTCTAGAGTAACAGGAGAATTTTCTTCCATCTGAAGTTCCCTGAGCACAGTAGCAAATTCCAGGATTTTGTGTAAGTAACAAGGCTTGATTTTCCTTTCCCCCTAGCCGTTGTCTAAGTGTAGTCAAGAAGTTTTACAAATTTAGGGTTTTTTTACTTTGTTTTTCTCAGGAGAGGGAGTGAATTCTGCATTCTAATCTGATTTTTCCTGTGGGCAGTAGCATTCAAAAAGCATGGCTAATTTATGTATTTTTTATAATTCTTGTTCCCATAATTGTACGTTAATAAACTAATATCAATTAAACATGTTATTTTTGCTATGTCTCACTGCATGCTCAAAATATTTTTTTTAAAAGTCTTAGAAAAGTTTCCTCTAAAATCTCCCTGTAAAATTTCTTCTATGGTCCTTCTTCAAACTAGTCAGTCATTGATGGAGGTGTAGTGTCAAAGTCTGGAATTAAGGCAAGTATGAAGTCCTCCTTTCAAGCTGCCTGCTGCTACTCGTTAGCAACACCTAGCTACAAACCTTTAGTCAAATCAATGGGCATTTAGTGAGGGTGCATTTTAACTATTACACTGAATCTCTTTTTTTATTCCTCTTACCGAAAACCATCACTGTGGAGAAGATTGATCTCACCCAAATATTTTAAAGAATTATGAGATTCACATGTATTATCTACCTTTTGGTTAACATTGTTTTTTTAATTTCATGTGGTAAGTTGGCAAGAAATAATAAAATATAAAGTGGTGGTGTATGGAGGTAGTGTAATCATCTTCAGTACTCAGCTTGCCCTTCTCACACTACTTTCTTGGAAAAGGATTTCCAGTTAGGCTCTGAATATATAAGACCATGGGTTTGTACCTTTCTGGTGTTTGGGAGTCAATGCAAACACAATCTATATTGGCTATCACTTCAGATTCTTGATTAGCATGTTTTTTTCATATTCTAATATGATGGCAAATCATCATTACAAATTGCAATCACAGTAGAAGCAAAACAAAGCCAGAAGAGATTTCTTTGATATACTACTTGGGATGATTACTTGCTCCTACTCTGTGCACCTTGGCTTTCTAGGGTCAAGAAAGAAGCCAGATACTTGAAATGTGTGTTTCTAAGATCTAATTCTTGTCCATGCCTTCCTTGCTGTCTCTTATTCTTCAGGTCCTCAAGACTACTTTCTATAAAATTCGATCTCTTTTTTTTGTTTATCAGTCAAATGCTTTTTTTATTCTCTTGCATTGCTTCTTTTTCTCAGTAATTTTCCCTAATGGATTTAATACCTGTTTTCATTACCTCGAAGATGTTGACTTTTACTGTCTTTATGAATCTTTATTATCAATTTGTTAAAATGAAAGTGATAACCTGTATCATAGACAATATAATTCTAAAAAAATATGCAAAAATCAATATATAAATATTATTAAATAATAAACATGGTATCTAACAGTTTTATTGGTGTGCAGACCAACTGGGCTGTACCCCAGACTCTTTTTTATTTAACTAAATAACAATACACTTAGGTCATGGTTTATTTTTCACCTTATTGACTCTAATTAGCTATTTAAATTCTGTTTTTAAATGAAAATAATTATGTTGTTTAAGCATTTATATTAAACATTAGTATACTGTGCATCTATACAGTGATATATTCCCAACTGAGGAACTGCAGCATTAGTATACAGCAATAAAGTTTTGTATAAAAACTGTTGCATTGGGCTTTAATAAAAAATCAAAACACAGTATTTGTGTACTATTAGACTCCTTTTAAATTAGTCCCAATTGGATTGGCTAAATATTAAGTCTTACACCCATAATTCTTTTAAATATCTGTATTTTAAAACTTCCTAAAGAGTTTAATTCCTATACTTTGTGTGGTAGAAAAACAAGCTCAGAAGAAATAATCTCTTTTTAGCACAAAAAATATCTCACTAGTTTTAACTCTTTCTTCTTCATTGCTTGCTTTGTTCTAATTATGTTTTTAGCAGTAGCTTAGAACAGTGATAATTTGCCTAAGAGTGTGATGTGCTGTGGGAGCACCAATCTGATATTTTAGTTAAAACCATATTTGAAGAAGTACTACTATGGTGTTTTTTTCCCTTTTACAATCTCAAATATCCTGATTTAGTGTTACTAAGATACCAGGTTAAACAACCTAGCTGTACTTCACGCAAACCTTGGCTTTTATTATCTTGTAGTACAAGTATTTGCTATCCCAATATGTAAGCTATTTCTTTAATACTTATTTTCCTGATCAGTTTAAATTTTTTCATTTGAAATCTTTGCAAGGAGCCATGGTAAGAAACATCAATCTGTGTTTACGTATATTAGGTTTAGATATATTTGATTTAGCTTTCTTCAGCAGCCTTTCCTTTTGAGAGTTTTATAACTGATTTATCTGCGTTGTTTATAAAGGAAAATATCAGTAAGAAATTCTCATAGACTTCTTCCCTCTTACCTTGTGAACTTACTGAAATAGTCTATGCTTACATTAAAATGCCTTCAATTCTGAGTCGGGTGACTGCTAGATTACTGTAGTTTTGGTGTTATTTTTACTATTTCTCTTTTATATTTGCTGGTGGGATCATATCAGTAGTCCAGCTCAGGGCATTGTGTTTGTTCCTGATAATTAATTCCGTGGCAAATCATACTGGACAGGAACACTACATCCACCAGTATCTCAAATCCCTTCAACCAAGAGCTAAGGGAATGGGATGTCTTTCAGTTTCAGATTTTCCATAAAGAAAAAAGACCAAACAGCAGCAGCATCAACAACAAAAACATGGAGCCTCCTTTCAAATAATGGGGCTAAATGTTAAGATGCTGGTTGAAAATGTGAAAGATTTTGGTAGCTATGCTTAGGTCTGACACAAAGGAAATGGAGAGTTTAATTACAGTCTAATTAAAAGATTTTAATTTTTTTAAAAATCAATCTTTCTTTGATTGTTATGCATTGATACAACTATGCTTAAATGCTTTTAAGAACATGGAAGTTTAACGACTGAAATATGAGTTCAAACAAAGGTCTGCCATACTTTACTAATACAAAAATATTGCTATTTGACCTCTTTAGAAGTGCTTATGGAATCTGAGAATGGTTTGGGCTGGACGAGATATTAAAGATCATCTAGTTCCAACACCCCTGCAATGAGGCATCTTTCACTAGACCAGGTTGCTCAAAGCCCCATTCAACTTGGCCTTGAACACCTCAAGGGATGGAGCATCCACTGCTTCTCTGGGCAACGTGTTCCTGTGCCTCAGCAACCTCATAGTGAAGAGATTCTTCCTAATGTCTAATCTAAACATTTCCTAACTCTTTCAATTTAAAGCCGTTGCTCCTTGTCCTGTCACTACATGTCCTAGTGAAAAGTTCCTCTTCAGCTTTCTTGTAGGCCTTCTTCAGGTACTGGAGGGGTGCTATAAGTTATCTCCAGAGCTTTCTCTTTTCCAGGCTGAACAACCTCAACTCCCTCAGCCTGTCTTCATAGATGTGTTTCAGTCCTCTAAGCATATTTGTGGCCCTCCTCTGAATGCACTCCAGCAGGTCCATGATCATGAGATCTAAGAGATGAGCAAGAGATGTTTGTCTCACTTGAGCTATCTTTTTAGATTTTTGTAACTTTTAAGTTTTTTTTAAATGTACTTTTGTTAACTATGCTAAACTACATATTTACTGTTCATGTATACTCATAATGTATAAAAAGTGCAGTGCATGAACAGTACATTTGTATGAACTAAGTATAATAGCAATAAATATTTCTTTAACGTTGTATAATATTAAGAAATCTGCTTAATGTTAATTGTTAATTCTAGCAAATAACTTGATTCAATTGAATTCCCCTGCTCAGTGCATTGTAACAAAATAGTGATTTAAAATAAGGGAAATCTAACAAGCTTATTCTATGCTCCTTCTTCCAATGAAAGCAAACCAAATAAAACTTATTAGTAATTTTCTTAATGTATTCCTTATAACTCTGGGTGTGTAACCTGGAATAAACAGCCTATATTTCAAGTGAATTTTTTAGGGAGAGGTAAAGTCTTGAGGCATCAGCACAATTTTCAGTTTACTAGTGTTTCATGGAAATTTCATTACTTTCTATTACTCTTACCTGAGGATTGTTTGCATACATCAGTGCAAGTAATAAAGCATTACTATTACATTATCTTAATAGAATTTATTCAACTTATTGGTATATATAACAATATTTGTTACATCATTAGATGTAACAATTCTGAAATTCATAGTAACTACTCTATTACAATAAGCTGATACTAAAAATTGTAAAAGACTAATCCCATTGCAACGGGTAGTTTGTGGGGTTTATTTTAAGGTTCTGAGAAACCATGACATTGGTCAGACTGACTTTCCCAATAAAGTTCACCCATTTATTTATTTATTCCTTCATTCCTCCTCTAAATGGGGCATGAGTAAAGCATACATTTCAAAGAAATTACTGAGTCTTCAAATATTTTCTATACCTTAATATTTTCAAATAATTTAATGTTTTATTATTAATAATAAGTAAGGAAGGGTTCACCATTTGGAAACATCTGTCTTGGTTTTCCAATGACAGCTTCCCGATACCTACTTCATCAATAGATGGAATACAATGAAAATCATTGATTTGGTACAAATATTTGCAAGACATTATTTGTAGGGTTTTTTTAATAACAAACCCTATTTGACTTGTGTCTACTAGTATCAGTCTAAGGCAGGGAAGAAATAGATCTGTAGCTATATCTATATATATAAAGAAGGAACTATAATTAAAAAATACACTATTATTCATTGGATTAGAACTTCACACATTTACTGGATTGTTATTTCAACTCTGCGCACATGTTTTTTAAGCTACTTGTTTCCAACATGAGCTCCAAGAGAAAATAAAAGCCTTACAGTACATGGCCTACTTCACAGCAGGGAAACTTTAACCAATTGTTATTATATCTGTAGTGTATGCAGCTGTACTTCATAATTAATTTTGAAAAAATAATTGAAATTCAACAACCAAATATTGAGTTAATCTTGAATTTTCTAAGAATCAATAGAAAAAATTGCGACCTTAATTTTACTTTCTGGTTTACTAAATGTCACACGGTGAGTAATACAATATAACCTTTCTTCGAGTCTCTGGTTTAAATGAATGTATTCCTCAAATATAGAGTTGAACACTTTACAAAAGGTCAGGTGCAATTGATTAATATTCATATCATGGACTTCTCTTTTCCTTTACAACACTTCCTTATCTGTCCTTTTAAGATGAATGGCAGAAACAAACTATTATTCCTAGAAATGTCTCAACACATTGGTTTTAATCAATACTGGTAGATAGGCTACAATTTTACCCACAATTATGTCTTAATGCAGACTAAATATTACTCGCATTCCTGAATTGTAAGAAGGTAATTGGTGTTTATGCTCTCGTGTCTATACTCTCTAATTGTCGTTCTTCCTGCAGATTTTCTTCTACCTAGACAAAAATGTGGAAAAAGGCAAAATAGTATCTGAATGAGCCTCAGACAGACCGAATAATAAAATTCAATGCACATTATGTGGGTTTTAGAAAATTTTGCTTTAAAACTGTCTCTGAAATTTAAAAAAAAAACGAATGGGGGTTTTAGGCAAATTACTCCCATTAATGTCATTGGGGATTGTGTGGCTAAGGTCTATCTGTACTGGGACTGGGTTTTTTTGAAAAAAAAATAGCACTGTATTGTTAGGAAATATATTTTCAGTAATTCTGAGGGTATCTGGAGTTTTAGGAGCTCACATGAGGGTGGAAGATAATAGAATACCCATTAAATACTATCTCCTAGAATTTCTAGTGATAACTCAGTATGCTAAACATTGTTTCTTGGAGCTGTCTTCCCCCCTTCTTTGTCTATTCAAATCTGGAGTGTCCTCAGATAATTTCGAAATAAATATATATGCTGAATATGATTAGCTTATGAGCTATATGAGATAAGTAGATTCATCTACAGCACCTCATCAAATGCCCTGGTATCTTATTTCTTCTTGGTAGGCTGGAAGAAAGTACATCTTATGCTGTCTATTCATGGGAAAGTAATTCTACATTGAATATCTGAGCATTTAAACTACAATGCAAAATATGCACAAATAGCAATAATTACTTCTGTAAAGTCATGATTTACATAGCACTCATAGCTTCTCCAACATAGCTCAAGAGACCTGTAGCCTGGATTTGGCTACATAAATTGACTTATACAATCTTCACTAAATAAGTTGTTTTGGTAAGAGTAGAACATTCTGATGCAAAGGTATACACTTCTTTTACTGCTTAAATCATGCATTAAGCATTTTAATGATTAAAACATTATAAAAACAGCAGCACTGCACAGCAATATGAAATTGGTAGAACTTTTTTCTGTCATGTGCTGTCAAACTGCTTATAAATTTTGTATGTATTTGGTCTGTCATCAAAGAACAAAGACTTTAAGAAGTTATAGTTACTTCTATTTCTGCAAGAGTGAGCTGCCTAAGATATTTGCCCAGAGAGAGCTTCTGTGCATGTTCAGTTGAGGTTTTTCCTCTGTTCAGCTCTGAACTGTGTCCAGTTGTTCTAGGACAATTGTCCTAATGAAGTGCATATATAGAAGGGTAACAACCAATGGAAAAATTAATCCTTAAAGTCAACATGAAGATTGTATTAGATTTTTTTTAATTTGGAAAAAAACACAAAATTTGGAAAACAAGCCTTTCTATGCTTCAATAAAATGGATGAAAGACTATATTTGGCCTTTTTCTACTGTTCCATTGGGTTTGTAGGATTCCTCTTGGACAAAGTCTTACACTGGAAATAAAAAGCAATAGAAAACTTTACTTTAAAGACCCAATGATATAGTGGAATAATAATCCTTGAATTTTAAGGTAAGGCAACAATCAAAACTACTTCTCAGCTTCTTTTCAACTGCAATATTAATCAAGACCTATAGGTCTGACTCTAGTGTGCTTATTTCTCTTGGGAGCCACCTGCAGCCTGCTGCATGCAAGTCTTGTTTTGCACTAAGCAGCAGCTTTAGGAAATGTGCCCATATGAATCATAAACAATCCTACCAGAAGGAGCTGCTGCTTTGAAAATGCATTCTTCTGTGTCTCTCTGCCTATTTTGAAAAAGAAGTGTTATTTTGTAGAGTGCTATACATGGTGTACACATTTGGTGTGAGCAATATTACCGTGCCATTAACAGGCAGCTATTTCAATTCAGTTGAAGATCGTTGGGAGTTAGAACTGGTCCTTTAACCCAGAACAATTGTTTCACCCTGAGGATGAAGGCTTTGTCTGCTCTGCTTTTTACATGGTCTAAGGCTGCCTTTAATTTTAGCATGTGTCCTTCCAGCATATCTAGGTGATTTGCTTTAATGCACAGTTGGACACACTTGAATAGAAAAACCTGTGGATTAGCCTTTGTGTAGAACTTCTGTTCACTTTTCATTCATAGAAAGTGCAGACTTTATTCAAACCTGGTCTAGAGATAATTTTGTTTAAAAATAAGTAGTCATAGACAAGATGATGTGGAAGTTTTTCATATATTTATCTCTTCTCTACTTCCCCTTTACTTTTACGGGATTGTAATCTACTGCACAAAAAGAGGAACAACTACTTCATACTCACCTTCCTGGGTCTGCCATGATTGTTCTTTTTATTCCTCAGGGATCTAAATCAGCAAACCAAGAACCAAATCAGCTCCACTCCCTCCACACACACACCACCACCACCACCTCCCCACACCCCCCCCCTCCCATGGTTGTGCTTGTTTTGGTTTTAACAATACAAATCCTTCACTCTTGTATCTAGGCATCCCAAACATTTTGGGGTTCCCTTCATATGAGTTCATGAATTCAGGACTTCATCAAATTCTCTTCAGAGGCCTGTAAGGCTTACTGTAAGACTGCAATATATAGTAATGCCTACTCCTGGGAATGTCATTAATTCAGAACACTTTCAATAGCTTAATATATTTCCTTTTTTCTGCTTAGCAACCTTGCTTCAGTTCTTGTTTCCTTCACACAATTTTATATTCATGTGATGCCTTAACTGATACAAGAACAACCTGTGGCACATTATTTTTCTCAGCATTCATTGCTATAAATGGTGCCAATCTCTAAGAAGACAGGGCTGTGTATGCAGAATACTAGTTCAAGAATCCTACTGCAAACATTAGACAACAGAGCTCTCTGCAGTAAATACTGGTCTGACATGTTTCACTTTTTGCACATTCTTTCTGCCTTACCATAGTAAGAAAGGCCTTGCTTACTGCTGCTTAACAGAATAGCTTTACAAATGTAAATGTCATTGGTTCTGCTTTGCATGCATTTTTAGTTTTAATTGCAATTGTTCTGCAGTTGCTAAAAGTCTGATGAAGTCTGATTCTGTGAAACTTCTTTGACACACAAATGTTTAGTGTAATGTAAATGATCATATTGGGTCTGAGAATAGTTTACCAGATTGTCTTGTGCTGTGTGTGCACTTGCATTCTATGGCTGTGACTATGCTGTGATTTCATCCATGAATAAAAAGTTTCTGCACATGTATAATTCGAATTTCTTGTAGTTAAAGTTGTTGTGATAATATAACTTATTATATTATTGTCCAACTGCTATAGTTTGTATATGTTTTCACAGGATAGAAATAACTGTCTTGGTACTTCTCTCAAATATTTTCTTTAATAACAATTATTCTGGTTTTTTTTATAATCATTGTTAGTTACTATATAGTAACAAAGTACCCCTACTGCAGAATTAGCATTAAAGGTAATGAACACAAAACTAATTTTCTGCATTTTCACTACATTTTGTTATGACTAATGATAGTTTTTCATTATAAAATGTTAATCAAGCAAATAAGTTTGCACTCCTTTTTTTCATCAGAGTTTCTGTAATTAGTGGTTTATGTTTATTAAAGTATTTAAATTTTTGTCACATATCAAGGACAATCTACCATATGTTTTACACTAATTAGTACTTTGTTTATTATAAAAATTCCATTAATTCAGCAGCTACTTTTGTAATAGAGCCAGCATGGAAAAGGAGACTTTGCCTGAGTTTTACAAATAAGAAATAAGGCTCCTCTTCTTTAACAGCAGCCCACTCTGGCAGACACATCCTCAGCAGACGGTTCAGGCAGAGAGATGATCGAGGTTCTAGTGCAATATAATTATGTAATTTGTCTTTTAAAAAACACAGAATAAAGTGGAAGTCAGTATGCTTCAATGTGCAACACCCATGCTTTATAAATACCAACTTTTCTTTTAAAAAGGGAAAAACAGAATGCAAAAGATACATATTGAAATGGAGCTAAGGAATGAGCTTTACTGTTTCTAAAATGGCTGGTGTATTTTGTTAGTCCTAAAATGTTAACCTTTACAGATTAGCAGTGATCTATCTTACAAAATAGCTTGGTACCTTCTTAGGAATCACTGCACATTAAGAGTCCCTTTGACCATCCTTCTCTACAACCCTTACTGGTCATATGAAGCCCTTGTAAATAAAATTTGATACTATACCAACCTTATTTACCAAACATGCTATTTCTGAACAACAATGATGCCTAAATGTTAGGATGTTTTAAGAGATGTTGATAGTATATGTGTGTTAAAGCAAAAAGAAAACAGCACTAGAATAGAAGCTTTTATACTTTGGAAAAGCATTTGTGTATATTTAAAACAGTTTCTTTGCAGAGCCTCATTTGATATATATTGCAAATATATAACTTATAATTTGTAACAATAACAAGTTGTGTGGTCAGCCATCCTTGATCTTTTTTAGTTCACATACACACCAGAAAATTTGATATTTTCTCACTTTCATCCACTGTGCTTTGAAAAGTTGACTTTGGATTCAGTCTGTTGGACACACAAGAAAGGTTTCTTTACAGTTCTAATGTGTTCTGCATCATTACATTTCATCAGGCTGATACAATATAGTGCAACACAAAATCATGCAGAACCATGCGACTTGACTGATTATTTTGGTTGGAGACTCTTGAATTCAAAACTATTTTGATATATTGAAGCTGATAAAAATATCCTGGAATGCAAAATTATTTATATTAGTATTGTAGTTCATGTAATCATTCCAATGTTACTTAGATAGTAAATATATACATATGTGAGGTGAAAATGTTTATATATTGTAAGGTAATACAGGAGAAAAATAGCAGAAATATGTGTAAAAGCAGGTCTATAAATCTTCCACACCAGTGTTTATACAGAAATAGTATGTTTTACTTAATACGGTGATGTTTGCACATTTACATACTTTCTAAAAATATATGGTGATAATTCCTTTATTTTCAGGCCAACTAGCATCAAAACCCTAGCACACTGCACAAACACAAGTGGAAATAAATGTTGTGAATAACAGTTGTTCATTTACCCATCTCACATTTCAGGACCTTGAGAGGTTTGTTTATTTGTTTGCATGTTTCCCATCAAGATGAGCAGATCCTAGTTCCCTGAGCATCTGCCCTTAATTTTCCTAAGTTATAGGTGTTTATAACATTCACTCACCAGCATAATTCCTGGCGGTTTTCTACATAATTAATTCCCATGGTTTATCTCTCAGTTATAAGGAAAAATCTGTATGTAATGCACCTTCAGTATAAATTTTCTGCATTTTTAAACTGTGTTTTCTGTTGAAATGTCTAATATAGCTACCAATCATCTTGATGGGCCAAGGAATATAGCACTGAGGCTGGTCTATGATCTGCTAACAAAGTTTTTTCTTAGTAGTTTGAATAGCAGCTTAAATTTAAAATTTGAGTCCTGAGAAAACTAAGCCATGGGAAGCTGCTGAAAAATTGTCAGCTGAAACTAAAGAAAATAAAGATTTTGAAAAAAGTCTAAAAAGAGATATTTTCAGCTAGTGCCTCCTTTTGTTGAACTTTCTTTTGAACTCTGAACCCCTGTATTTTAATTTTAAAATTTCATCTGAATCATTTTCTTTCTACTCTGAACTTTGCCAAGCTTATTGCACTCTGTTCTCCCTAAAATATAATTCTCATCCATTTTAGTGTTTCTCTTCTCCTTTGATACCAGTATTTGATTTTTAATATTGCTTTCCTGCAAGGCTGCTCTGATCTAGCAATCAATTCTTGGATTAGGTCTTCTGGATCTATTTACTGTAAACAGCAGACATTACAGGCTTTGCAGCTTTGTTGGAAAAAAATTCCATTCTTATTTCAAACTAAAGGAAGGGAAAAAAGACTAGTGAGTTTTGTGGGACTAAACAGTGTCCACAGAGTCTATAAATTGCAGTATCTGAATGTTAACATTACTTGGCTACATCTTGACTCGAAATCCTGGTGGGTGGTTGGTAGGCAGCCGGCCTGGCTGAACAGGGAGACTTTGCAGGAAATTATGGAAAAAAAAGAGAGTTTACCAACTCTGGAAAAAAGGGCAGGTTACTCAAGAAGAGTTCAGGGATATAGTTAGGTTGTGTAGGAAGAAAATTAGAGAGACAGAGGCACAATTTGAATTAAATCTGGCGACTTCTGTCAGGAATAGCAAAAAATGTTTCTATAAATACATCAACAGCAAAAGGAAGGACAAGGAAAACCTTCATTCCTTATTGGACGTGGGAGGGAACAGAGTGACCCAAGATCAGGAAAAGGCTGGGGTACTTAACCCATTCTGTGCCTCAGGTTGTCTTCAGGACAAGTGGACTCTAGAGCTGATAGACAGAGATAGGAAGCCAAATATCCTCCCTGAAATCCGAGAGGAAATGATTAGAGATCTGCTTAGCTGCTTGGATCCTCACAAATCTATGAGACTGGATGGGATCCATCCCAGAGAGATGAAGGAGCGGAAGAGTTCGCCAAGCCTCTCTCCATCATTGACCAACAGTCCTGGCTCACTGGGGAGGTCCCAGATAATTAGAAGCTGGCAAATGTCATGCCAATCCACAAAAAGGGTTGCAAGGAGAACCTGGGAAATTACAGACCTGTCAGGCTGACCTTGGTGTCTGGCAAAGTCCTGGAGCAGATCATCCTAAGTGTGATCACACAGCACCTACAGGATGGTCAAGACATCAGACCCAGCCAGCATGGGTTTAGGAAGGACAGGTCCTGTCTGACCAACCTGATCTCCTTTTAGGATCAGGTGACCTGCCTGGTGGATGAGGGGAAGGCTGTGGATGTAGTCTACCTGGACTTCAGCAAAGCCTTTAACACTGTCTCCCATAGCATATTCCTGAAAAAGCTGGCAGCCCAACTACCTGAAAGGAAGTTGCAGTCAGGTGAGATTTGGTCTCTTCTCGCAGGCAACTAGCAGTAGGACAAGAGGGCACAGACTCAAGCTCTGCCAGGGGAGGTTTAGGTTGGATATTAGGAAGAGATTTTTTATGGAAAGAGTTATCAGACATTGGAGTGGACTGCCCAGTGAGGTGGTGGATTCACCATCCCTGGAGGTTTTCAAGATGAGACTGGATGTGGCACTCAGTGCCATGGTCTAGTAACGATGGTAGAGTTGGACTTGATGGTCTTGGAGGTCTCTTCCAAGCTGAGACTGGATGTCACACTTCAATAAGCACAGACTGCTCATCATGAACAAGATTCCTTAGAGTTCGCACTGGCCTATTAAAGTCTAACTTTCACTTCCTGACCTCTATAGGGATATAAAATAAAATTAATTAGAAGATGAGAACAAAGTACTTGGCAGACCTTCTAAACTACATACTGACTGAAGTGTAATATGAAACATCAAAGGAATTAAGAAATACAAAAACTATTGCTTTAGTTTTTGCATGAAAATCGATAGCCATTCAGCTTGTAATATCATATCCTGTATCTCATTGTGTTTAGGAAATACTAAGCATGTACATGAAAGTGCTTGACAATCTAGTACACCATATTTTACTGAAATGAATTTTTATTGAATTTTGGGGTTTTTTTTGTGTGTGTTTTTTGTTGTTGCATTAAAAAACTTGTATCAGTGTAGAAGTGTCAACTTTTTACAGATTTATTTTTACAATCTGTATGTATTTAAGGTTAAGTGAACCAGTTATGCGCACCATAATAACAAATCCTTGGTGTATATAGGTAAATTATACAGTGCAATTAGTACCAAAAGGTAATCAGTACACTCTCTTTGTTAATAATAGGTTATAGCATGTCACAATTACTCTTTATAAATTAAAAAAAAAAACACAAAAGTTATCTAATATCCCATTTTTGTTAAAATTATAAAACCTATTAATAGAAAAAGAAATGTAGAAGTGTTTTGCATTTAGCCTGTTCCTAATGCTATTTTTACTAGCATAAATTTATAAAGCAGAAAATATTTAAAGAACTGTAAAACAAAGAGGTTCTTTTTGAGCAAATAATATTTGAAATCTTGTGCACAGCTTACTACCTTGAGTAAATTTCCATAGATTTTTCTCATGTCATTGACAGTAATGTGCCCAATGTATCGTTAGATTAGTGTATACTGAATATCAGGTTATGCAGCAAATTGTTTACTATTTTTATTCTCATGCAGGTGATCTGCAGGTATTTAGGGAATACATGAAGTTGAGTTTGTGACTAGGGAAAGCTTCTTGAGTTACATATTTTTAAACTTTCATGTTACATGGGCTTCAGCATTTCTGAAGAAACAACTTGTCAGTCAGAAAAGAAACCTAAAATTCAATTAGAAGAAAATGCTATGGTAGCAGTTACTGCTTGAATAGAAAATATTTTTTTTGTCTGCCAAGCAAACAATAGGATGAGTGTCAGACTGAAATCAAAATGAATAAACAGAAGAGCTGTAAAATTTAGTTGTAGTGTCACAGTATTCAGAGTTAGTCTTAAGGTAAATGAACTTAGTGAACTTGCTATGTTTTTTTTACCTTTTTTTTTCCAAATTTGGGTGTGTATTTTAGTTGTTTCTTTCTTATGAATGAGTTTTTGTTAGTAATACTAAGCAAAGAAATCAGATTCTTTATTAAGAATTGTTATAATGTTTTAGATATCGAAAGTAGAGCATTTAAGAAATACTCTGTTTAAAATTTTTGCTCTAAATATACCATGAATTTTTAAAATGGATTTTCATTCAATACTTTAGCATGCGAAACAAGAAGTACAACTAGAAAATGTGGCCTAATAAATACTTGCTCAAATAAAAAAAGTAATAACTTCAACAGCACTTAGACTTCATTATTCAGAAACTGTTGTAGAATTGTTGTGTAAGTAAATTTACAAAAGATAAAAAGTTTTCCAAACAATTATCAGAATGGATATTTATAGGAAGCTTGAGACTGGAAGTAGTTGTGTGTTTTCAGTAAAATATTGCATTGACATAGTTTTTAGTTCAAAAGAGTGAAATGACAAATTCCAGCCATTTAAAGCTTTTGAATTGTTAACTCCAAACCATGTGTTTCTTTCGTAAGTAATTTTTGATGCAGTGCTGCTTTGTTAACTGGATGGCAATAAGTCAACACATTTAACATGACTAAAGCCAGTACCTTTTTCACAGTTTCTGATTAACAATATTGTTCCATAAATATCTACAAAATTTGAGACTAACAGCAAAATTTTATTCAAGATGAAACTGAGGACATAGAAGGCTTGGGAACACCCTCTCCATATCATGGAATAATTTAGGCTGGCAGTGGTCTCTATATTACCCAGTCCAACCAATTGCTTAAAGCAGACCAAAATTACATCAGGTTTTACAGGGACTTGTGCAGTTGAATTATGAGCATCTACCAAGGTAGAGGTAAAGACGGGGAGTGCATGGCCTCTTTGGAAAATATGTTCCAGCACTTAATCACAGTCATTGTGGGGAAAAAAAAGGGAAAAATACTAGGAAAGTTTAATAATGGATTATATAGGACTCTTTAGGCAGCAGGCAAAGTGTAGCTGGTGTTACCTTGGAGCAAGAAAGAGGGTGAACTAGGCTGTCTCTTTTGCATCTGTACATCTGTGATTTTTGTGATCACTAATTCTGAAAATAATATATTTTTCTGCTTTTAATTGCAGCAGGAAAAGAATCAGGAAAGCTCAAGAAATAAAGGTGAGTGCAAATTGTTTTCCAAATGTGGACTTCCTTATAATTTTCACAAATCTAGCATTCATTGTTGGCAGAAAAATATCCAATAGAATGTTTTCTGAGTATTTTGGTATTTGAAATAACAAAAATATATCCAAGAAAGGGGATGAAATGTAGAAAGTAAATGCATAAGCTACTGTTTTTGTAACTCTGTGATGAACAAGGCTGTACTCTGGATGGGATGGGCTGCAATAAGTTTGTGTCCTTGGTAATTGATGCTTATTATACTTCAATAAAACATCAGTACCATCACTTTGGATTCTCCCTTTTCATTCAGCATATCTGTAACTGGATGGATTCCAATTTATGCACAAATTAATTGTGTCCTTAGTAGGCTGCCTTGCAAAATGGCTGTTGTCAGTGATTTTGCGTACAATTTATATTTTCACTGCACCTTAGTCTGTGCCAATGGCTGAGCTCTATGTGAAATTGAATATCCAGGTTAAAGAAACACTCTTGTATAAAAAAAAAGTTCAGAAACCCAAATTGCAGATTTCATATTGTTTGTTTTTCTAATATAAAGTCTGCTAAGAGACAGAACATCTAAATATCTTGGCTAAAAATTTGCTCCACAAGCGATGAAAGACAAAATTGCCAACAGTGTCAAAGATTGTTCTCTTGATATTTTAGTTTTTTTACAGAGGCAGGATATGAGATACTTTAAAAGGAGAAACAAAGAGAAGATAGGAGAAAGAATACCAGCTAAATGTTACTAAGAGAGGAGGGAATTAAGTGACAAACTCACCTATATCTTTTTTATTGCCTTAGGAAGCAATACTTAATTATATCACCTGAGTTAGCTGTTCCTAATTCAGTTATTTATGTACCACAGTACCCATTCATCTCAATTTTCTTGCTCTCCCTCACACTGGGACTGTACACAAGCATCTAAAGGTGAACTAAAACTGATGGTTCCTTGGAGTTGTGTCAGGACAATTACATTGTTCATGACGACACGATAATTTAAATCATCCAAAGGACCTATGGTCCTTCATTTGAAGAGTGTGCATGGGAAAAATAACTGAACCAAAAAGTCCCCTTCAATTTAAACCAATTTGTGATTTATAATTTTCTTTTCTGAGGTGATGAAGTACAAAGTTGAATCGTCTTTAGATATAGTGAGTGTATCCATGATGTATTGTTCAAACACTTTTCTTGGTTTATGACTTAATACAGATTATACAAAAGACTGTGAAATATATTTGCAAACACTTCATTTTAGAGCAATTACAAACTCTATGCTTCTATTTACAAAGAAGGATGTTGAAATGGGTGTTCTTTATGGATTTTTGTGATTTATTTCAGTTATGGTGTTCGACACTCTCCCTCCCACACCCAACCCCACCCTGTTGCCAGGTGGTCATTAGAGTATGTGTGTGAGCAACGAGTTAAAATAGGAACAAACTAATGAGCTAGGTGGGAGTGCCCATCATATTCCTTAGCAATTTGTTTAGTTAACTAACCACAGAAACAATTTTCAAAGGTTTATAAAATATTGCCCACAACTATAGCCAAAGGCACACATTAAACTTTGCTTGTGGGGAGATATTGTCTCCAAACAGGCAGTGGAGTTAGTGCTCAGCTGCACATAATTTGTTGTAATTGTATCTGTAACATCTTTTGAGGAAATTTTTAACGTGCTCAACTTCCTGCATGATGTGCATGTCTCTGCCTAAACTGACAATTCATCTTGGAAGATTTCAGTGGTCTGGAAGACTATTCATGCACAGAGTAGGCTTTGGTACATGTATCTATATCTACAGATATATTTTACTGCATAATGGTTTTTTGGGGATGGTTTTGTGATTGGAGTTTTCATATTATTTAAATGTCTTGTTTGTTGTTACATGTTCTTTTTCCATGTCGTTGCAAAGCTTCAGAATGATATTTTTATTTCACTTTAAAACTTGAGCATATAAAATCTTAAAACTCCTTCTACTTAAAATACTGGTTGGTTTGGATGAAATGAGACTAAATTAATGTTTCAGCATAAACGTTCTTATGTTGTCAATGAGCGACTACCCTTCACATGAAATATCTAAATGCTTTGTGCTCTGCATGCGTTCTTGTGAGTTAGGGAAATTATCCTCAGGTTCTCTGGACATGTTTCTAGCAGAATTTGTTACACTTTGCATATGGTAGCTACTATATGTGGTAAAAGGGCAAAAATGTTTTCTGTGGTTCCTTAAATAGTCTGAAACTTTCAGAACCAGTGTTGTCTTTCTTAATTCAATTACAGCTCATCCCTACCAAGTGAAACACTGGAGTCTCTGTTGTGCCTCATAACTTACATTGGTATCAGTATTACAGTATCTAATTTTTATTAAAAATTTCATTAGATTGTATTTTTATGAGAGGGGAGGTTATTGTTGCAGAATTAGTCAAAGGTCTTTTTACTTCCGCAGGATCAAGACATTAGTAGGAAACTGTATCTTTTATTGCATTATAAATGCCTAGTAATTTTTTCATTTTACTTAATTTGTTGCTATAAAATAAATTTGTTTCCTCTTCATATTTTAGCAAGAATGTTGTTATTATTCTGTAGTGTCTGTTTTTTGTCCTGACATTTTTCTGACCCAGTTGTTTTTCCCATCTGTTAGGTCTGTTGTCTGCTGCTAAGTCAATCACACCAGAATAGAAGCCAATACTCAAACGTGCCCTGTTCTGACACTAATCCCATCTTTCTCTTATCTGTGATATTCTTTTTCTTGTTTCATTTAATGCATAACAGATCGTTTTGTATACTGCTTGAGAAAAAGATTACCACTGCCTTTATGTACAACAATATGTTAACATTTAACAATTTTAGTGTATGCTGGCAAACTTTCTTCTGAGAATTTTTTTCTGTGTGAAAACGGTTACCACCAGTGCAAAATACGAATGAAATTATTTTTAACATTTATTTGATATGAAAGAAATACTGAGGCAAACAATCACCGACTAAACCTTGCTAAATTTTGCTTGCTGGGTTGGAGCCACAGTTTGCCCGTCTTTACCTCTTTTTTCTTGTGTTAACTCCTTCAGACAAGTGAAAATTATATTACAGATCTATAGTGGCAGATAAACCAGATATTGTTGTGATGAGCTGGAAATATGTTTGCCAATAATTGATATTTTGGGATAAATTAGATCAGAAATTGTGTTATAATTAAGCACTGTGCAGAATTTACTTCCCAGTCTGTGCTTGACTTTGGAGGGATTCATGTGCTTTTAATAAAGAATGTTATAAACTTTAAAGTGGAAATAGCTTCTGACAATATTATTCTGGAAAATTTGTATTTCTGAAGTGCCATAAAGGTGACTACTGACAGATGTTGACTAATCGCCAAACTTCAAAGGCATCTCAATTCCTTTGCTCAGAAAATGCATTGGCACGCAGGAAATAAGTCACAAAATATTTATGTAACTGGTAGCACTTCAGATGATCAGTTTCTAAACTCAGTCACAGTTTGAATTATGGTACAATAATTTTATTTTTTGAGAATTTAGAAATCAATTTCAGAATAGAGAGCCAGTGTGTAGTATGTGTTTCTAGAAGTACCCAGAAAAACCAGAGAAAACCAGTTCTGAATTTAGGCTGAGTAAGGTGGTCATTTTGTTGATATAGTACAAGGATACGATACTGTACACAAGTTGTGTGACTTTGGTTATTTGCTTTAGCAACTTACTGAAAAATATAAAAATTGTTCCAGGCAAGATTTGGAAAAGTTGTAGTTTTCATAGCATTTGCATTGCGTGCATGTAAACGATTTTAATGATATTAACATGAAGATTTTACTTTAGTTAAGTGCACTTTAAATACCGACTGTATAGGATGCTGGTAAAATGTTTGCTAGCATTAACACTCAAAATTAAACAATTTAGAGAATTTTGACTGACATAATGTAATTACAACCTGAATTTCTAATTGTACTCAATACTTCTCATTTTATGCTTACCTTTTTAATCTGTATGTGAAACCATTGTTAACTCACAGATCAGTTTAAAAAGTCTAATTCTCTCTGATTATGAACATATTGCCAGACTCTTCTGATATCATTAGCGAACACCTGTTCCTTGTATCATCTTTAGCTACCAGAATTAAAGAGGATACCATATGGGGATCACTTGCATGTCTTACTTGCTTTTTGCTCCTTAAAAAGTTAGTATACCTGTACAACACTTGTAGCTTTGTGGGGAATTCCGGATTGGTGTTTATCTTTTTCTACATAATGATAAATGTAAGACAAGAAGAAGTGAGAAAAGCTTAAGGCAGTTCAAAATGGAAGGATTTTAAGGGACCAAACCACTAAAGCCTTAATTAAGGCAAAAACTTGTAAAAGGCAAATTGTATCTGGAGATACTCTCAAATGCCAGTGGGTGGACAAACTGTGAGGTCCATCCTGCAATATGGCTGGCTGTTATTATTTTTGATAATGGACAAAACTGTGTATGTTCTGATGGAGAATACATGACATCAGCATCCTTTCTCATGTTAAACCAATTACCTGTGGCAAGAAAATACACTTCATTACTTTCTGTAATGTATCTAGTGACTCATTATGTGTGCTCAATCAAATTATTCTAAATTCCTATATCAACAGACTTGTATTAATTGCATATGGTTAGAATCTGAACTTCAGTCCTCCTGGACTGAACTGATTGATCTTTAAGTTTGTTGCACTGTAGTAACCCTTCTCTACTAGAGCAGTATGTTTCAGAAAGAAATGTATTTTAGAGAATATGTGTAACAGCAGGCAGGTTAGTAAATGTTTGTCCAAGAGTGTTGTTTTCATTGAAATGTAGCTACTAAATAATCTGACCTGCAGTGTTCTTTGTTCTGAAGTTTTTTTCTTTGTCGTTCTGGTCCAATTTACCAGAGTAAATAAAATTTTAAAAGTCCGTATGAGGATTGTTTGAATTAAGTGTGCCAAATACTATCCCCTTTATCCTGTTCCATTCTCCTCGAAAACCTAGTCAACTGAAAATCAAATCTCTTCTACCACTTAAGAATCACCTTAAGAAGTGCAGTTCTGTCTTCCACCTGAACAATTCTCCTTTCCTTTTCATTTCCATGCTCTTTCAAAAGACCTACAGACACTGTGTTATTAACTGAATGTCGTGGGGTTTTCTTTATTTTTATCTTGGAATGGTGTTAGCATGATCAACATTAATAAAATTGCTGTCCCACCCCCCACCATTCTGAATCAATTCAGAGTCAGATTATGAAACACATTGAAAAAGAAACAAACCTCTTTATGTGTGAAAATAATTTTAATATAACAGTATTACAGTCTTATCTTGGAACAGTCTAGAAGCTCATCGTGAGAAAGCAAAGGGTGTGGGTCAAAGTGTTAGATATCAGTTCTAGGTAATATCTTTGATAGCAGTGTGATTACCTGACATAGAATGTATATATTAAGAGCAAGATCTGTGCTGTACTATACAGCTTTTTGAAAAGGTTTTCTTATTTCTTTTACATTTCCTTAATTTCTTTTAAACTTATTTCTTTTAAAACGTCAGTTTTGATACCTGTATGTTAGCACTGCATGGTACTTGTATAGTAATTTAGTCAGACTTGCTACCAGTGTAATGTCCTGGAGACAAACAGTGTAAACTGAACAAATATGTTTGACTAAGCAGTTGTTGCCTTGAGGTAATAGTACTTTGTCTTAGCCAAGAAAGTAATTAAAAGTGCTCAAGTAATAGCTAGTGAATAGAACATGGTGCAAATATTTTACAGAATTGCAGCATTTAATTTAATTTAAATTCCAGACAGACATTCCATACCAGTGAAAAATTGTCTGCTGTTTTAGATGGTGTCAGAGAAAAAACAACACGTAGAATTTCTTGAGTGTGATGTTACGAATTATGTCCGCATTTCCACAGAGATGTTCTTTCCAACTTTATGTTGGTTGTCTCCAAAGTTTCTAAGTTCACTTTTGCAATGAGCATGTATATATACTAAAAAGATGGCAACTAAAAAACACAAAAGCATCAGAATGAGTCTAAGAAGCTTTTGTAAATTACACAAAAATAGCAACTGTCATTGTGTGTTCAAGCAATGAATCGAAATAACAAGATATGTCTGTAATTTTTATTAAATGCACATGTCCATTATTTCTGCCACTGATTAGAACTATGTGAGGGGATCACATGTATTCTGATTGCTACAGAGCTATCTACTGATATTTATTGCATATAATTATCATATACATATGTATTGTATATATAATGATAACAGAGAAAATATGAGGGCAAAAAATGTTCTGCAACTGTGTTTTACTGCATTCATAAAAGCATGAAAATCATGTGAGACATGTCTGATTTGTTAGCAGCTTTAGGAATTGTACATAAAAAGAATTTATTTCTTTGGATTTTCTTTATGGCAGAGAAATGGGCATCTGACTTTGTTTTTCTTCTCATATGTAATATTCATGCCATTCAGAAACTTGGAGAGGAAAAGAAATGTCCTGTGTCAAAGTTCCAGGCAAGGACTCTTCTGCAAAATGATATATCTATACTAACAAGAGATTTAATGGTTATTTCTATATGTTGTAGAATAGTAGAGATAACATAAGAGAGTTGTTTTTTTTTAAAATCATCCATGTCCTCCTAAAATGTAGGTTACTTTCTGTTAAATTGTTAAATCTATTCTAAAGTAGACATTTTGAACTGACTAGAGATAATATGACCAGCAGTATTCATGGAGTTTCTCTCTGTAGTGCACAAACACTCAATTTGAACAGATACAGCAGAGAAGAGATTCAACATTGGCAGGGGAGAGGAGTGCTGAATACTTACTGGAATACATATTCAATCCTATTAAGACTTTACTAGCTTTAAAGAAGTCACACAGAGGATGAATGTAGCAATTTTGCTTATTTAAATTTAAATGCATTAGTAGTCTGAATTTTAAGGATGTGTGACCCTCAAAAGATTTTGGATAGCAGTACAGTTTGATTTTTTTCCACATAAATTTAGTTACAAAACTTCCATGTAAAAGTAGCTGCTGTTTCATTATATTGAAAATGGTTTACTATCTTGTGCTGTTTCAAGAGTAGGCTGAGAAGAGTTAGTGAACATAGCTTGACTTTAAGTTAGCCTATTCTTTTATTATTAATAATGTTGGGATTTAAAGTTAAAAATTAACATTAGAAACTTAGATTTTATTTGTAAGTAAGTATGCAGTATCATAACTTAAAAATCCATGTTAGAATTTTTGGGAAAGCAGCTTTTATTATTTTTTTTTATTTGTCTGTAGCATAACTCTTAATTTATCAGAAGACCTTAGTATTATTTGAATATAAGCTTATTTAAAATAACCTGCTGTGATACCTTGTTACTGTACAAAAAGGAGGCTATGAAATTTGTATCACTGAAAAAGATATATGTAGAGATCATTCTAAAAATCCACAGAGATCTTTACAAGCTCTACAAACTTTTCAATTTTTTTCTTTTAGATATGAACTTAAAGCCTAATATAGGCAATAGTTCAATTAGACTGTTCATAAAAAAGTAGTTAAAGGAGAGGAAGGGTTGTCCTGAAAGAAAAAGTAAAGTGCAGGAGGAATACATAACATTCAGAAGCAAAACATCTGGCATGCATACTGGTATTTCAGAAATAAATTCTGTTGAACTTATATTCTTTTAAAATAAATGCCTGTAATTAGGTATGTTTTTAACTGAGGTACCATGCCTTTGGTTTTTATTGTACCTTTATTACACTAATAGCTACCTACATAACTTGCAGATAGGTTTTCTGTGCTGTTTACAGGCTAAAAGCTTTTAAAAACACTTATGCAGAAAAACTGACACGTTTGTGTTGCATAGGAGAAATTTCCATACTCATATCATGTACAACAGAATTACTTTTTTGCATTCATTGTGAATACTTCAAGATACTATTGAATATATATTGAGAACATATTTTCTTATATAAAGTATCTCTTGCAAGCAACTTAAAAGACAATCAAAACTTACATAAACTTGAAAGATGAGTCTGTTGAACATGATTTCCACCTCCACCCTCACTCCCAATTATTGCAGCACTGTACATCACTCAGATGCTAGTTGAAACAATTACAGTATTTATTTTTTGCCTTAGTGTTTGAATAGCAAGGGTTGATGCATTTCATTATCATTAAGGTCATGTTCTAGTTTACTCCAAGCACACTCTTTTGTCACTTGCTTCAGACACTAGAACATGATTAACAGTGTCAGATCCTGTTAAGGTTTACATCATAACTGGAAGCAGATATTACAGTGAAGTGCAAATTAAAGACTGCTAAAATGCCTGCCACTAACAATTATGGTGGGCAGTATAAAATTTCGCATTTGTTTCCAAAGGTCAGATTAATAAAGCTGCATGGCACATTATCATAAAGGGTGGATCCAACTGTCTGTTTTGATTATGCTTAAAAGTCTAGTGTTTCTAAGGAGACTTTGCAAGGAATGAATACATCCATTTTAACTAGCAGTTTAAATGTGGGTAATTATTAGGTCTTATTCTGAAGGGATCCAAACCAGAGGTTGCAGTCGCTAAAATGTCTTTTTAAGTTACAAATATACAAATTAAGTTCCTTTTATAAATTCCTTTCAGGTTTTAATCCTTAAATCTAAAGTAGCTCCCCAAGTACCTGAACAGCTAATTTCTTAGGTGAATGAACTGTAAACTAAACTGCATCAAATATAAAAAATAGACCTGTCCATATATGTTCCTACATGGCTTAATAAAATTTGTGGTTTGTTTTTACTCTCCCTTCCCCTTTTTCTTGATTCAGAAGCATTTTCAAGAATCTTATTGAAAGGAATAATGGCTTGTTGACAGCAAGAAATTCCTGCTATTTTGTTTATATGACAGAAGTATGAAACAATATTCCCTTTCATTATTTCTGCTGTGAAGAACAAAGGGATCTTTAGGAAAAATATTAATTGTATGGGTATTTAGTACAGATCTCTATCTGCTTGTCTGCCTAATACCATGCTAATAATCTAGCACCCTGATATAAAAATAAGCAAAATCTCATGGGTGTTAACACAAAGGACCATAATATTACAGGTTCCCCATTTGGTACTTAAAATAGCTCTACTGTTTTAAATTTTAGTTTGGAAAACAAATTCCTGGTTTGTTGCCAGGTAAAGAGCTGTTCTTTTCCCAAGAAAATTTGCACTCATACCTCTTTATGCATAACTTCTTCAGAAAATAATTTCACCACAAAGGGAGAGTCCTGGACGTTAAAAGAATAAAATTTTATCTTCTGAATGTGTCCTTTTTGGACCATATAGATTTTGGTTAGCTATAGATATTCTACAAATTAGAACTACAAGCAACTGAACTGTTTCAATAAAAGATTTTAATTCTATTAAAATGGTTGATAAGTAGCTTATAGATTAAAATTTAGTTCTTTAGCATCAAATCAAAGTCATGTTTATATTGCAGCTATTCAAGTGATTAGTACAATACAACACTTCTTTGATTATGCAGTTGCATACATCTTTAGCAAATGAATACAACTTTCTGCTCTTCCTAATAATAAAAATTTTGAGCATTTTTGAAAACAGCTTTTTAAATGCTTGCTGAAATGTAAAAATGAAATAGCTCTTATTAAAAAATATTTTTTTCTTTAAATGCACAGAAATTAACAAAAAATGCAGCATCCTGTGTAGAAAAAGATTACTGATTTAGCAAGAAGTTCCCAGTACAGTTACTAAGATATATATCTGCATTAATTACTGAAGGAACTGACTGATTCTTCAGGTTTATACTGAAAATAAAGTTAAATAGGATTGCACAAATTTTGGGAAAATGGAATAACATTTTTTCTATATCCATGAAACAACAAAGGAAAAAAGGTAAATAAATGTTTATCGACTGTATGATAACTTCAGTAGCCAAAATATTATAAACACCCAGATATTCGTAAATGTCAGAAATAATAAAGTATTATATATGACACTCCTTAAACCTTGCCTGACATACTGTGTCTCTATCTGAATGTTCATGTCTTAGACTGAAATGAATTTAATCATGAGTGAGTACAGAGAAGAGTTACTGCAGTAATCAGGCAGTATTTTATAAGTGAAAACTCAAGAACTGAGTTTGTTTTTCCTAGCAGAATGGAATACTTGAAATTGTTTTGGTAAAAAATGCTGGAAAAGAACGTGGAACTACTGAGGGGAAAAGTTAGCTAGATTATGATTATTTTAAACATAAGGCAGTAATCCTTGCATGCAGCAAGACATTCCTCTACGTGCAGTTTATTCCTCTTTGCATGAATTAATGCAATATTAAAAATGCCACGTGTGATTTTGAGCAAATGATGAAGTAAAAATGGAATTAAACCTGTTTCAGGGGGAATTTACCTGGTTCTGTGACACTACAGAGATTTGGTGCTTTGCCTGTAGACAAATTTGTTTGTGTTTATGCAAAGTGATGCATTAATGAAAGAAAAACCTCAAAATATTGCCTAATAGAGATGGTACAAGGACCCACTCAGTCTCTCCTTTAAATTTAAACAATACCTTCCCTTATCTGGAAGACTAATCTAATGTGGTCTGTTTACAGGGCAAGGTGCTATGTTTCATTTGTGTTATGATAAAATCTCTGTTCTCTTGCCTTCACTTACCTATGTAAGGATAACTCTATTTGTGCAGGATGGCCTGGATCATTTTCTGTTATAAAATAGAAAGTTGCCTTTTTCAGTATTCTTTCCCACCCATGCCCCCATTTTGTATAAATTCTGTCTCTATTTTTCAGACTAGCCATTCATAGCTCTGATGATTTGGCATGGCAAAAAGTAATCTGTGTTCTCAGGGGAGAACATTTGTAAGGTTTAAAATGCAGCCTCCCTTGAATATCCAAGGGTAGGATATGCCTTTGAACTTTCAAAGCTTTTTAGAGATTTAAGTATTTGAAGTAACTTCTAGGTTTTTTCAGTCATATGACACATAGCCGTCAGTTGCAGATTCCAAAGAGGAGTGGACTTTATAGGACAGTCTCAGTGAAAACAGTTTGGATCATGACTTTATGGCATATTTTTTGTCATTTGGCCTATGCTTCCATCACCTTGGAGAGCCTGATGAATCTTCAAGAAATAATTCTATTTTATTAATTAATAGTAATTTGAATATTTTCTAATTTTTAAAATATTATCTGAAATTATAATAGGATAGATTCTCACTGATCCTTACAGATTTTTTAATGTGTATGATGTATAGATAATTGTCAGAAAAGCTTTGTCTTTCAAAAATGTAATAATTGACAATTAAGTGTGCCAAATTTTGTTTTGCTCAGCTATTGAAAGGATAGCCATATGGTATCATTGCAATGATAGTAACAAACTGTAATTCTGTGTGGCCCTGCATAATCACATAAGCAGAGGCCTTTGGCTGTTTAGGCAACAGTTATTGATCAACAATCTGTTAATCAGAGTTTCCAGCTTGGGAAAGAAATACAGTAGGACAGATTTTTGTCCAGATATCTATCAGAATTTTCTTGCACAGGCATTGGTTAAAAGGAAAATCCATGGTTGAGAAAGTAATGGCTGATTGTTGGTTAAATGATCTAAGAGATTTGACACAAATTGTTGCACAGCTAAATACCATGCTATAAGGATGTGTCTGTTTCCAAAAGCAAAGTTATATAGTTGGATGCTTTCTTCTCTTCATGCTTACTGGACTTTGTAGCACTCAGAATTTATTTGCACATATGGTACACAGGCTGTAATTTTTTATTTTTCTACCATTTGATGTCCTGTCTAGACTTAACCTAGGCATAGTCTTAGATTGCTGTGCTGGCAGGATCTCAATACAAAAGCTCTCAATAATAAGGTTCAAATTACTTTCTATTTAAATTACACACAGATGCAATTGCAAATGCTGCCCCATGAGCAATAATCAGTTAAATCTTGATGTTTCTATTCTTTTAAAACACCATGGAAATCAATGATGACATTTCTTTAATGGAAATTTAAGAAAAAAAGTTTCACAATGTCTCAGAAATAAATAAATCCAAGAATACTAAAGCAAGCATTTTTCTTAGTTTTATAAAATCCTGCATAGAGATGATTAAATGGAGGCTCTCAGAAGGAAGGGAAGATTGAAGAATTTTAGCAAACAGAAAGGCATACAAAAATCCCATTTGTATTATAAGTGCCAGCGAGGTTCTAATTAGCAAACATTGATTCATCCTCACAAAATGTAAAAGCTGCGATTTTGTAGCTTTAAGGATAATTGCCCACTAAAAATGCATTGCAAATGTGAAAACCGCCCGACAATAATAATACTCTGGTATCATAATCATGATTTCTGTGCTCAAAGGATCATATATGTAGCTTGCACTCTGGTTTAATTAGCAGTAACCTGACCTTCTTTCTTCAGAAATACTGAACAATCTGATTGTTCTTTATAATTGTCATTGACATATCCAAATAAATGCAGTATATGCAGTTATGAGTGTCATTAATGAAATAAAATTGGCAGAAGTCCTACATCATGATAAAAGCTAAAGAGAATTTATTTATGTTGCTTAAAGTCTTTCTAGGGTAGTGCAACATGGCCCTGTGTAAATATATACTAATAAACCTATAGAAATATGAATATATGTTCACAGACATACACATACAGACTGACACATAGTAAAAAATGTGGATAAAGAGAATCTCTACTCAGAACAGAAATTAGAATCTAGGAAAAAAGCATCTCTTGTGAGCCTTTAATAGCCTTTAAGTATACATTTTAGACATCCATTTGGAGATATTATGCCATTTACTGCAAGTGTAGTAGGAATAACTGGAAATCCTGACCCTTTCTCATCCATTTATTTATTTCCACTCCATATTTTTGAAGTGTTGGATTAGGCAAGATTTGGAAGCTGCAGTATCCAATAATCTAGGTGTTTCTTGGTTTAATTTTGGTTTTATAGCGTGTTTGGGGAGGATTTTGGTAAAGCATGTCACATGACTCTCTGCATGACTATGCACTCATTCTAGATCAGTTCTTTTTAAAACATTAACATTTTTCATATGTCTATATTATAATATATGTGCTGGGCATACTGATTGCTGGATGTGCAAGGTGTGTGACCTGTTATGATCCTCTTTCCTTGCTTATTAAGGAAAAAGAGGTTTTTTTTTCTGTGCCCACTTATCTTTATAGGCAGTCAATTGTAAATGACATTTCTTCCTTTCCTTGTCTCTCCAGAGAAATATTATGAGACTAGAAGCCTGTTTACTTTATTTCAAGCTTTTCTGTACTGGCTCAGTTTGCCCTTTTCCACATGTCTACTTTATTCTTCCAGTTGTAGCTAATGCTTAGAGTTTAGGGGAATCATAAATGCAAGTAAGCTACATGCTAGCCATACAGAGCATGAAGGTCAGGACTGTTTCCCACACTGGGATTGCAATGTCCCATCGGACACCTTAGCAATCTGATCTAGTTGCTATCAGAAAAGTCAATATTTGCATTTTGTTGAATATGCATGCCCACCGGTGTTTGGAAAAAGGGTTATTTTGTATCTGTGCTTGGATGATTATCTTGTTTGCATTCACAAGATACTATCTGCAAATCCTCTGATGATTCAAAGACAATGTTGTATGCAGTTATTTCATTATTAGGATTAATTCATTGCTATTCTAAATTAAACAGACTCAGAATTTGATGTTCTTTAATTTCAGGTAGGGCACTGGAAGGACAACTTGAAGAAAAATGTCAAAATATGCTTTAATTCATTGAATGCTAAGTGTACATAGAGAAGCTATTTTAGTTCATGTTATGTTTGCATATTTCTTTTTAAAAAACTTTTTAATCACTTAGGTTGCTGAGAAACATTGCCTGCAAACAGTAGTGCAAAATAGATGGCCGATTTTTAAATGGTCTAAAAACTAGCTAATTGATGGATATCCTTTTAAAAAAATAATTTAAAAGACACTAATTTGAATGTGAGGATTTTGAAACTGGTGTGCAATCATGTTTTCCAGGCTATAGAGTGAAAGGTGGTCTGTATAGGTAGCTTCTTATATACATGTATTGATCCTGATTGGCTTCTGTGGGATTCTGCAGATATGCTTGACCTTGGCAGCAGACAAACATTTAAATCGGAGCATCTGATTCTGAAAACTCTATTATCCAGAAAAAAAATTTCTTTTCAGAGTTCCATGAAAGTATCTTAGCAAAGATTTACAAAATGGCTTCCTTATGCTTTGGAAAATATTGGGTAGGGATTAGTCATTTAGAAATCTGTAGCTCTTTTGAGAGTGGTTTGCTTCACAAAAATGCTCTTGTTTTCCAAATACCAGTGATACAGAGTATCGTAAGCTATTATGAAGCCACTTGCCAATAGTGTGGCTTTGCACAGAAAAGTTCTACATTCATTAAGTTAAGGTAAAAGAGGTGGGTTGTGCTTGGCATAAAAAACTGAGGCCAAAAAACTCCTGCTTCTTCTGACAGTAGATGGAAACAATGCTTTAAAGTTTCCTTTTGAAGGTGAAATGTAATTTTGACCAGCCGGTTTAATCATGTCATTGAAGATGGCATCTGTAGAAGATGGAGCTGGACATCAGAGCAACCAGGGAAGTGTTCTAACATAGTAAGAGGAAGATCTGGACACTTCTGGCACCATTCTCAAAGCAAGAGAGAAAATCTGGACAGCAGTGAAACAATTTAGTTAATTGTGCCTTAATTTTTCCTTGGTGTTTAACTCAGGACTTGTGAGCTCTAGTAAGCTTTATATTGACTGTGAATCACATCATGCACACAAATAAAGCTAACAGACTCCTAAATTTTTACTCTGCCCTGAATGTTTTGTAACATAAGATGGTGACACTACTTGTGAAATGTCAAATTTTCCACTAAAAAAATAGAGGGGAAAGATTTTCTAGAAGCCAGTGAACAGGAGAACCTAGGGGCTAAATATTTTATTATTTAAAATAGTAGCTGTTTATCAGCCATGACATACAACAGCAGAAGCTGCAAGGATAGCATTAAATTTAAAACTATCTATAGGATGCTTGTCCTCTAATTTGAAGGCTCATGTCATATTAATATCTGGTTGTCAAAGTTATGGAGCATATAGGCAATCCAACCAGCTACTGAAAATGACCTTTATTTGCAGTATCTCTATGCCCTCAGTGATTAGTGGTTCTTTTGTTCCCAAGAGATCCAGGAGATAAAGTAGGCCTTTCAGAAGCAGGAATTGAAGTCCATGTTACATGAACTGAATTTGTTAGAGCTGTGCAAAGCCTGTGGTGAACTGAGAGGCAGACCCTGCCTATTGAATCTCTGAGTCTGCCCAGTCTTTCCACAGAGATACATGATCAAGAGCTTGAAACACATATTGTATTCATTCAAATGCCAGTGCTTATGTATGGATTTCTGAAACTCTGTCCTGTCATGTGTAAAACAGAAGCTGAAAGCCAGTTCCACAGTGGAAAAATCAGAAACATTTTAGATATGTAGAATTTTTCCACTCAGCTTTACAAGTCACACAAAAAATGCCTTATTTTGGTATATTCCTTTTCATTATTGTTTTCTAACTACTAAATATTCCATAGTTTTTTGTTTCTATATGGGTTTCTGTTTGGTTGATTCTGTTTTGTTTTCTGGAGAGAAGGAGAATGGGGCGTGTCTTGCTCTTTTTTTCACTTTTTGCATTTTGACATGTCTTTCTGGAGCTAGAAAGAATGTCATCTTGAACAATATCAAACAGACTTTTTAGCTGTTGGGTCAAAAATGTTTGGCTATCCCTATACTAAATAAATAAGCAGCAAATGATAAATAATGAAGTGGTCGCTTTATTCTACTAAATAATGAAATTCATATAAAGAAAAAAGCATTCTATTTGATGTTCTCTGAAAAATTTATAACTAGTTTGTACATTTTACATTATTTAGATAAGAAAAAATGTGCAATACATTTGGATTTGACTGCTTCTTCCCTTCAGTGATACAATGACAATGTTTAGCAGAATATGTCTTATCTGCTTACTTCTAAACCCAGAAATATTTATGTTACTAAATAGGTATTTGAAAAATCAAAGAATAATTTTTGGTCTTCAGTGGAGTAAGTCTTTGATTATAGCCTAACTGGTAGTCTGAATAGTCACTGTAATTTCTTCAAAGATATGAATGTATTCACTAATTGCTCGGTACTAAAAATATATTTACTGCTTGTATTTTAATAAGAGAGCTGTAGTTAATAGGTGGTATAACACTGCCTACCTTTTCAGTAATACTTAATGTTTACAAAATTAGTGTTACCTTGATTCCAGTTTGCACATATCACCATGTGCTGGTTTTGACAGAGAGACATGTGCTCGACATGCAGAATTCCACAGAAATGTCTTAAGGGGATATCAAATGCATCACTTTCTTTTTTATAGTAATTGTTTTTAAGATAATGTGATTGATGTGTGTGATTTAGTTGTGAATTTCACAATGTTCTGGAATTTCGACTGAGCTTTTTCAGTGAATACTGAAGAGATTTAGTATATAACATACAGTGCAGCAAAATTTGTTCTGTACTTCCATTGTTCACATTTCATATGATTTTAGACCCTCAAAAGTAAGTTTATTGCCAAAATGGTTTGCATCTGAATTGAAATGATACATAAAAATTCTGGATGAACCTATGAGCTAAAATCTGTAGCACTTCTGTATTTTTGATAGATTCGTATTTTTTCTATATAAGTAATAAACTTATTAAGATGAAATATAAAGAAAATTGAACACAAAAGAAAATTTTGTAAAATTTTGAAAATGTCACTTCATTTCAGTGGAGACCTTGTACTATAAGAAATGTAATACCTCACAGTTATATGCCAGTTGACCAAACCTTATTTTCCTTTAATTTTCTTCATTTCTCTTTTCTTTAATATCTTGTAATTTTGAGCATTGCTGTGAAAATTCTGTTAAGAGCAACTGATTAAAAGCCAGCAAATTCAAGCAGCAATTTGTTTTTGAGTGCCAGAAAATAAAGCTAGAAAACTTACTTACTCTTTTTCTTTTTTTAACAGCTTTTTAATAGTTGTTAGAAGTTAACAAATTTTAACAGTTGTTGACTAATAAAGTAAATCTTTGAAACGATGTTGAAGTTATGGAAATAATGCATTGAATTTTTATTTAATTATTGTAGTTTTGTTTTCTGGACTTATTTTGGGACACATAGATTTTGTATTGCGTAAAATCACTTAATTTCACCATTAAGGTAGTGGGAAACTTTTGAAGAGTAATCAGAGTGTGTAAACATTACTTGTGATATGCTAAGTGACTGGTGAACTTACATCCCTATTGCCACTGCTGAAAAGACAGTTGTGTACTGTCTAATGCTTTAAATCCTGTTCTACAAATCAAGTAGGTACTAAATGACATGGAAACACTTTTTTTTTTCACTCCAGACAGTAGCAAGAATTTTAATAGATAAGGCCAAGGTTACAGGGTTTCATTCCATAGGGGACTTTAGCAAAAGGCATCATCCTGTAAATGTGAAAGGGATTTAAATGGGAGATGTCATTTATATTCCTATGCAAACTTTCTGAGGAAAACTTCTGTGCATACAGATTTTCCAGCATCTATATAAGAGTAAGCATGATGTTTATATTCTTTGTATGTAAACCCTATGCAGAATAAGAAGGTGTCTTCCTATGCTGCAACATTTCTAAAGCAAAAATTGGGGGGGGGGGGATGGAATTTTTATCTGTAACACTGTTTTTTAAATCTTGTCCAAAACAGCACTGAGCAAATAATCTGGTTTAGATCCATTTTGCTGGCTTGTGTGGTATAACCTTTGAAAGACAAAAGAGGTTCAATAGCAAAAGTTGTATTGTCCATGAGCTGAAAGTATGAGTACATACAAATTATGATACATACTAGAAACAGAGTGAATTACTTAAAATTACAATAGGAGAGGAAGTAGTCATTACAATTATTTTTCTGTAGTCTGGCAAGAAAAAAAAGCATTAACTAGAGCCAATCAATGGTGAGAGCTACAGGTTTTGAATGGCTTACTCAGAATGACTTGCTATCCCTGTCACTTAATTCCCCCATGCCACCTTCAGCACCAGGCAGGAGTCAATTTCTGAAATGAAGAATTGGCTCCCATATTTGTCAAGTAGATGTTACTATGCTCTTCTAGGATATGAAGGATCTGATTTTCAGTCAGATCCTACTGGTTTTACTATTGAAGTTA
Source organism: Acanthisitta chloris (assembly GCF_000695815.1). Classification (NCBI taxonomy): domain Eukaryota; kingdom Metazoa; phylum Chordata; class Aves; order Passeriformes; family Acanthisittidae; genus Acanthisitta; species Acanthisitta chloris. Next base: position 43,956 of record NW_008672967.1, read on the forward strand.
GATCATAATACAGCTCAGAAAGATGGGCAAGGCTGTGAGAGAGAATTCAACCCTCTGGTTAGCAGATATTTTATTTGTTTTAATTCAATGTTAGATGACTGTTATTTCTCAACAAGGTCAGACCAGAAGTTGCTCAAAAGTTTATAGTGTTGACTAAAAAGTTCCATGACAGAATAAATAAAATTGTTTTTAGGCAGCAACCACTGAGCTTCGTTTGTACCTATGAACTACCATAATTAATTTAATTGCTCTAATCTAATATGCTTTTGAATGCCCACCTGGCTGATGTAGGTGCTGTTTGCAGTTACATCATTCCACACACATCTCTGTATTGAAGATTCCCTCACATTTGGGTGATATAAAAATAGGTACTAGAATCCAGTAATCTAAAATGCAGAAATTAGTTTTAGGTTATGTGGTACTCTTCATAGCTAGTTCATGCTGCAAAAGTTCTACTGGTTAGACTTTCTGTGTCTCTATTTTTGGCACTAAAACCCACTACATATTATATGTGCAGCATGTCAACCCTTGTCAGATTTTCATGAAGAAGTCTTATATATTTGAAAAAATAATACACCTCCACAGACCTTGATTGTGTTTCTTTAATATCCTCAAGAGCTTTAATCTGAGGACTTGTGTACATTTTTTTCTGTCAGCTTTTCTTATGCTACTTCCTTACCCTGAATATACAAAAGTGCACTCCTGACTTATAAGCAGTAGGTAGATCACAAGTCATATTCTTCTGTACCAAACAGATATTTTTCTGATTTTATAGCAGAACTTTTGAACTGAAGAGCTAGGCCCAGTATGAGATTACATTTGTAATCCTTGCTTGCTTTAAAGGAGTCCAGAATTCTGTCTCAGAGGAAACGATTAAAATATTTGCAAACCAGTAATCTGTTCAGGGATTTTTTATTGTTTATCTAGGGCAAGTCTAGTGTGCAGTAATTCTGTTTAATATTGCCTTATTTGGAGGAGACATTGTTAAGACAAAAAAATGTACAAGATAGAAATTAATCATAAAATAAATCGAAATAGCATGAATGAACCCACATATAGTCTAGAACTGGTGTGGTTGCATGCTTATTATTCAGGAGTAAAACTAATACCAAAAAAAGCAATTTTAAAAATCTAACTTTGATCTTGAAGATGACATCTCTAGTTACTTAAAATTATCTTACTTGGCTCAGTTGGACATTGTTGAAATGGCCAATTAAAATAGAAAATGGCTGTGCTATTGTTAAGCATTTATATTATAGTTTAGGATGCCTGTGAATTGTAAAAGTTTATATTATTTGGTGAAATTCTTTTGAAGTTTACTTGGGAATTACGGATTTCTGCTTCCAAGAATTGTTGAAAATTTAGCAAATTGGACAACAGACATTAAAAAACATTATTTATATTGAGGTTGCCTAGCATGACAAAAAGCCTTCAGGTTGAAGAATTAAATCTCATATATGTTTATTTTTCATTTCAGTAGTAGGAATCTACTTCAATATTTGTATTGTTCTGGGATGTGGATCTCTGTGATAGAGAAGAGAGGCAAGTTTTATCTCTCTCTAAACCATCTAAGGTAAAATTTGGAATTCTATGTGGAAAACAAAGGTACTCAAGATCAGAGTTTGAATTCTGATGTGAATTTCTCTAATAACAAACAGGAAGCAATAGTCTGTATCAGCATCTCTCTTTCAGAGTTTATTTTGGTGTATAAAGTGCATTTATATACCAAAATCAACAAGAAAACCCATAACTGGCAACTGCAACACAGAACATACAAAGGGGAAGAATGACAGAAAATTAAAGGATTGCTCCTAGCTACAGTCATGATATAGACACAAAGCAATGCCAAAAGTCTAATAAAAAAGAACTTGTATTTTGAATGTTTGTATTCATTTTCAGAGGTTGTAAATGTTACCACATTTCTAGCATTTTATCATTATGCTCGTGGCTTTAGGGAGACAGCTATAAGAATTGAAAAACAATTGCTTTCTGAATATATTTGTAGTATATATTGGATACAGAGTATATTAGTACAATGGAGTATATGCTCCCATTGTCTTGGCTTGTCAGCATTATTGGTACACCTGGAGTATATTTTTAGACAGTTTAAAAAACCAGAAAAATAACAGAACAACACGAGAGTTTGAATTACTCCAAGGTTTAGAGCAATGGTAGATATGCAAGGTCCTACATCTGGGCCATGGCAATCCCAGGCACACCTACAGGTTGGGTGGGGAAGTAATTGAAACCAGCAACGAGGAGAAAGACTTGGAAGTGACAGTGGATGAGAAGCTCACTATGAGCTGTCAGTGTGTGCTAGCAGCCCAGAAAGCCAATTGAATCCTGGGCTGCATCAAAAGGAGTGTGGCCAGCAGATCAAAAGAGGTGATTCTTCCCCTCTCCTCTGCTCTCGTGAGATCCCACCTGGAATACTGTGTGCAGTTCTGGTGTCCTCAACGTCAGAAGGACATGGAACTGTTGGAGCAAGTCTAGAGGAGGCCACAAAGTTGATAAGAGGACTGGAGCATCTCCCCTATGAGATGAGGCTGAGGAAGTTGGTGCTGTTCAGCCTGGAGAAGAGAAGACTGTGTGGAGACCTCATAGCAACTTTTCAATATCTGAAGGGGCTACAGGGGAGCTGGAGAGGGACTCTTTGCTAAGAACTGCAATGATAGGACAAGGTGTAATGGATTCAAACTGAAGGTGGGGAAGTTTAGGTTAGATATTAGAAAAAAGTTTTTTACTATAAGGGTGGTTAGACACTGAAACAGTTTGCCCTGGGAAGTGGTGTATGCCCCAACCCTGGTGGTGTTCAAGATCAGACTGGATGAGGCCTAGTGCAACCTGATCTAGTGAGGAGGTGTCCCTGCCCATGGCAGGGAGGGTTGTGACTAGATGCTTTGTAAGGTCCATTCCAACCCTTAAATTCAATGATTCTATGATTCTATATCCAGCCAAAGTCACCAGATCTCAAGCCCAGTGTATCATACCTTAGACAAAATGATTCCTGAAACATATCCATACTGTAAGTATTAGAAATTTTAGTAGTATGAAGAAGTGGGAAAAGTTGAAGATGTTTCAGATTCAGAAGTGTTCCCCTTCTATTTCCAAATCTCTTCTTTTATTATTTCTTTTAGCTAAAATTGGATTGGATATTATGCAAATGAGGATAGCTTTAATTTTTATAGTTAATGTGTGTTTATATGGTACTAATTCCCTTTTTCTGGGGGCTAGTCACAATATCCACCACAATAGGAAATAAACCTTCTGTGCCACACTTTGCAGTTAATAGGGATTTCATGCTTTATTTGCTATGCTAGCAGTCCCTTTCCTTCCATCCCCCATCTATCTGTACTGTCCATAGAAGACAAAATTATTTGATAGGCATATTCCTTGAGTATTGTTTTTTCATTGTAAAAGGTTTCTTTCATAGTGAAAATGCAAGTAAACCATATCATGAAAAGTACATATGTTTGAAACTAAATGAGATAAAACCACAGAAGAAGAAGAAAAAAAGTACATTTTCACACTATCTCCTTACTGCATACAAAAAGTTATTTTAAAAGTCCCCAAAACTTGAGAACTGGAGCTTGCTTAGTACATACTGGGATTTCTTTAGGTGACTTTTCAACACACAGCATGAGCACAGTATTCCTAGTTAAGGCATTTTAAATAAGAAATTGTGACCTAACAAAGGAAGTGTTCTAATTTCTGAAATCCACAGAGCCTTTGTAGTAGCAGTTGTTCCAAGGTACCATGCAGCAAGAATGTATTATTATTAGGAACAAAAAGAGCTAATACTCCTCAGTAACATCATTATTGTAGCGCTGATGTACTTGAAGTGTTTAATGCACTCATGCATCTCACAACTGTAGGCATCAGTCTGAAGTCTGTCTGGTATCAAATTTTCTAGGCTCTGAAACAAAGAAAATTAAAACAGACAAATGAGGAAACACAGAGTTACTTGCATTCTTTCACATCTCTGGAACAACATCTTACCTGTAACCTTTTTGTGTTCTATCATTATCCCTGATGATTCTGGATTTGCTTCTCTGTCTGTAAGTAGGGTGTCAATTCCACTGTGAGTGTAGAGCAGAGATACACCCCTAAGCCTGATTATGATGGGATCACAGATGAAAAAGAACTCTTCTAACCCTGATGAGAAAGTAAAAAGGTGTGGGGGTTTTATGTTGGTGTGCTGAGAGGTCTGAAGATCGGTTGAAGGAGATTTCAGGCTTACATATGACATCCAGTTCAGCTTTCAGCATATTTAGCCTATCTGAAATTTAAGGCTTCAAATGTTTGATGTCAATGTTTAGAACATGAACTGTTCATGTTGTAGATTTAGAAATGCATTCTACCCTGTTTATCCAAATCAACAACTTTACAAAATGAACTACTTAATTTAGTATCTTGAAGAGAGGAAAGAATGTTTTCAATATGTGCTGCACATGAGTAGCATCAGGCTGACCACCATATACATGCTGTCATGTCATTTGGTTTATCTGTTTGGTCTACTCACTATATACTATGCCTGTTATCTGGTAGCATGCTATAGGAGACATGGATTTACTGTGAAAATGGATAAAATTTTGGGGAAAAAAAAGTAAAAAGCAAAGGCAGAGCTGAGAGACAGAAAGCAAAAATCTGAAAAAAAAAAAGTTTCATTAGGCTAACATCTTCATTTTTCTGCCAAGGGAGGACTGAGTACCTTCCACAGAGAACACCTCAGGTGTGGTGTAGGGAGTATTCAGGATTTAAACAGAAAAGTATCTGAAACATCAAATCTTAATCATTATAAAAGCAGATACGTAGATAATTTATATCTCAGGGCTGAATCATGTGGACTTTGAACACCTGCTTCAGATTAGTCCTTAGCCAACAGTGGGTAACATGAGTGTCTTCCTCTTTGGTTTCCACCTCTTCCTCAGAAGGGGTGACCTACATGGACAGTTTGCTGTTGACGCACAAAGGGGTGTGAACTGCTTTGTATTATTGCAATGACTAGGAGAGTGCTTAGTGTTTAAAGAACTAGAGGTGTAAATCTGCCTTTTCACTGATTTTTATTAACTGAAGCTCAGCTATCTTAAATGAATTTTATCGAAAGTCATCCAGTATCAGTTTACATACGGTGCCATTGTAATAACATTACATCGTTTATGAAGCATCACTATTATTCTGTGGTGTTAATATGTTGTTTATGGGAGCATAGCAGCTATCAGCTACAGTGGTATGGTATTCTGTGGGAGAACTAAATTGTTATGATTCCTTCTTCTTACCTTTACTGGAATTCAACGCATGAACATTATCTTCGGGAGGGTGAGGATTTTTTTTCATTTTTGAAAAAAAATTATCTTAGAAGGAGTAGCAAGAGGCATTCAGAAGATGTGATTATTTGAAGTTGGAGTAGTAGAAATGGGAAAAAATGAAAAGAAATAAGTTCTGGATTCTGTACTTTATGAGTAATGAGACAAAATTCTGTTCTAAAGTATTTCAAATGACAGCAGAGAAGAGAGATGTGCGTGTTTATTAGTGCAGAATAAGCAGTATTCATAATTTTTCTTTTCTGAAATGACACTAGAAAAAATACTAATTTCACTCCACGAGGATGAAAAAGATGAGGTCTCTGAACAGATTATATGACTGCTGTACTCTGTTCTCAGATTTTTATGTAGTTAAAGCTTAACCCTAGGTGTACCCTCTATAAAGAAGCTTTATACTACTAAGGGCCATTAATGTGCATAGTATTAATGGAAAGCAAGCTGTGAAGGGAACAGGAACTGCTTTCCAGTGCAGAAACTGACAGTGCTATATCAGAGATATATGGTGATGACTTCCCCTATATGGGGAAAATCAAAAGTATACTCAAGCTTGGACAAAGTTTTGACTGAAGTTGCCAGTCCTCTTGTTTCAGAGATAAATCAAAATTCTATGGTGACAGTGAATTGAGACTTCTCAGAATTAATTGCAATTTGTTCAGAGTTGAGGGGCATTTTACTCTCAGTAAATTTTATTGCCTTCGAGTATTTTAAGTGTGAGCTGTTTCAGTGTCCTGTGCCCTCAGCAAAAATCAGGCCACCGTCCATTACAGTTTCAACTACTTTACCTGGTCAATTTTTTCAATTGAATATCTTCCCAGGGAGAATATTTTTCCAACAAATTTATATTTTCTAATAAAAATCTATGTAACTCAAAAACATTATCTGATTCTGGCAAGAACATTGTTTTCCAGTCAGCCTCATTCCACATGATTTCTATTCTCTCAGTATCCTTACTAGTGCATTTTAAACACTTAAACCCTGAAGTATATTGAATAGTAAAGAAAGCAACTGAGGTGGCTTCCACTGTATTTGGTTATTTTATCACATGCTGGAAAGCATACAGTGCGCATTGAAAATCTGAAGTTAAAGTTCTCTCTAACAGAAACCTGTATTTATCCTTATTTGTTCACCAGGATTCTGTATTCTTTAATAATTTAGCAAATTTCCTTTTGATTTGATAGACTGCTTGACAAAAGCATAAAAGATCATAATGATTTTTCAAATGGTCTTTATCATAATCCCTATGAAATGGAAGAGTCGATTTTTGAACAGTTTGGTTATAACTTCATGTCGCTAAGTGCACCATATATCTTCAGTTCAAGTTCAACTTTTATTATGTGAAATTACTTGCAATATATTATATAGACTAGACTGATAAGAATCCTAGCAAACAAAGCATGAGAACAACTGTAGTACAGTAACATATAACTGAGAGGTTGACTATCTCTAATTAAATATTTAGCTTTAATATTAAAGATGTGCTTGAGCCTTTTAAAATAACATACTAAATTCTTCTTCACCTTTTGAGTTACTTCTCTCTTTAGATCAGTTTCTTATACTCTTTATCTTTTTTTTTATATTGACCTGTTGCTAATTTTATTAGGAATTACTGTATAATCTACCTCTTCTGCACAGAATTATTCATAGGATTAGCCACCATGTATGATGGAGCATGTCAAAAAATAATTAAGGCCTTTGGCAATACCTGATGTATAATTTACAATTACAACTTACAATTTACAACTTTGGTTTTCTGGAGGAATTCCAGGAGGTTCCTGAAGTGTGTGGAGGATAGCTTCCTGTCACAGCTGGTAAGTGAGTCTACCAGGAGCAGTGCTCCACTAGACCTGCTGTTTACAAACAGAGGAGTGGTGGGAGATGTGGTGGTCGGAGGCTATCTTGGGCACAGTGACCATGATACGATGGAGTTTTACAATACTTGAAGTAAGAAGGGGTGTCAACAAACCTCTACCCTGGATTTCTGGAGGGTGAACTTTGGCCTATTCTGGTTTGGAGAGTCGCTCGGGAAGCAGCTCTTTAAAATAAAGTGTCCCAGGAAGGCTGGACATAGTTTAAGGAAAAAATGTTGAAGGCACAGGACCAGGCATATGTGCTGAAAGATGAGCCGTCAGGGAGGAAGACCAGCCTGGCAGAGCAGGAAGCATTTGCAGGAATTCAGGGGAAAAAAAGAGGGTCTAACACCTTTGCAAAAACAGACAGGCAACTCAGAAAGTGTTTAAGGGTGTCGTTAGGCCATGTAGGAAGAAAATTAGAGAGGCAAAAGCTCAGGTAAAACTTAATCTGGACACTTCTGTTAAGGATAAGAGAAAATGTTTATAAATACATTGATATCTAAAGGAGGGGCAAGGAAAAACTCCATTCTTTATTGGATATGGGGGGAACATAGTCACCAAAGATGAGGTACTTAATACTTTCTTTGCTTTAGTCTTCAACAGTAAGACCAGTTATCCTCAGGACAACTGCTCCCCTTAGCTGGTAGACAAGAACAGAGAGCAGAATAGCCCCCCTCTAATT
>NW_008672967.1:52004-117231 GCF_000695815.1 Acanthisitta chloris
GTAGGTGCTCATAAGTCTATGGGATTCATCCTAGGATGCTGAGGGAGCTGGTGGAAGAGCTCGTGCAGTCACCATCCTTGGAAGTGTTTAAGGAAAGACTGGATGTGGCACTTAGTGCTATGGTCTAATTGACATGGTGGTGGTGGTAGGCCATAGGTTGGACTTGATGATCTCAGTGGTCTTTTCCAACCAGATTGTTTCTGTGATTCTGTGAACTTTGGCAACTGACTGACCTTTCTTCCTTAACTGGAATAGATGAGCAATGGCACCTTCCCCCCATATTTGTGCCCATTTATCAGAACAAGGATCCCTGTTTATGCAAAATCTGCTCACTAGCTTCTTGAAGGGATCTTTGTGTTTTGTATCTGTAAAATTGCATAATTCTTAGGAAAAAGAATGTTCCTTGTCCATTTTAACTCTTGACATCAGTGTGTTCTGGATGTTGTATTGTAGTTTTCCTTTTGATTCTCCTTAGAAAGAAACTGTATCATTGATTGCAACTCAACCATATGAATGCACAATTTCACAAGCAAGTTTTGTACAGAATAATAGTAATTTTTATTAAGCTTAAATCTGGTTCTTCTTCTCTATGAAGAGATTGTTTGACTCCAGATCATCAGAAGCTCATTCTGAAGCTTTTTTGAAACCAAGCCATAAACATCCTACTTTGTTAGGCATCACTTTTTGATTTGTAGAGTTCTGATATAGTCAGTTTCTCCTCTCTATATAATTCTTATATATATGATGTTTAGAAACTATGCATTTTTCACATAGCAGCAATGCAAAACATATTCCAAAATTCATCTGGTCGTGCATTGTTGGGAAGAGTATAAGTCAGTAAGATTGCCTAGGTAGACTCAAATAGAAATACGACTTTCTGTCACAACTTTCAGAATCACATAGTAATGGATTTCATTATTACACAACCAGAAATGTAAAAAGAAATAAATACTGAATAAGAAAGCTGCCTGTCAAAGCTTTTCACATTAAGCAAGACTGACTAAGCAAAAAGGTGTTTGTAAATTGTAAATCTCAGAAAGAGGGAATTTTCTTTTCTCTGTCATTGGAGCAAAGGGGAAGATAATAGAAAGGATAGAAGCTTTTTTTTTTTTTTTGGAGGGAAGAAAAAGGAAATGTTAGACTGGAACACCTTATTTCCCCAAAAAGAACCACTAGCTATTTTTTTGGCTGTAAGAATGGGTGAGAGTCACAGCAGTAAGGCAGTTTTTTTCTTGAGGAATGGGAGGGAAATAATTTCTTTTTACCCTGCCACACTTCCATTTTATTTTCCATAAAGGATAGCAGTATTAGGAAAAGCAGTCAAAGAGTCTCAGAACAACACCTCCATCTTTCTGTTACAAAGAATGCAAGTGTTCTTTGCTCTTCATGCTTCTGTTTGCACACAAACTGTGAATTATAGAATTCTTGACAAATAGCTGTCAATAACAGCTCTTTTCACCTCACATTTTACTTTCCTTTGTTTTCCCTTCTTCAGAATTACATGCCTTGCTGTATTTTTTGTACTCAGAACATGGTGCATGTCAATATTCCATAAATTCAGTTGTGTGATATAAACTGTGAGTTCCAAGCTAAGACAGTTAGATATGTATACGAACGTAAGACTAGAGAGTTATATGTCTAGAGATAGATGTTAGTGGACTTATTCATAAAATGCACTTTTTTCAGTTTAGCCTCAGATATTGTTGGTGTTTATTTTTTTAAGTCTGTGTCAGCACTAGCATTAAAGTAAATTTAGTTTTTAATGCCATTTGAGTTGATTTTCTGAGACATTATATAAGATGGATTATGCATTATTTCATGCATGCTTGAATTGCTGTCTTTTTAAAGAGTAGATTTCACTTTAAATTTCATTTTATTTCATTTCATAGTTTTATTTAACACTTGAGTCATCATGGCCTTTGGTTATTGTACTGTTTTCCACTTCATCTTAGGGTTTATAAACTTTTATTTTCCTCCCATTTATTCACAGGCCTGTAACATTTAGCTTTTCTTCTTTGTTGGGTTTTTGGCTTTTTTTTTTTTGCATTGGCTGTTTTTCAGGAAAAGTACATTTTCAGCAACAGTAACAGAAAAATAGACACTTAGTTTCTTTAGATGAATCTTTATTTTCTAATGTTCCACATATTCTAGAGGGAATGTAGATATGATCATCTTTTTGCGTATTCCAGTCCTTGTCACTAGTGGGTTTTTTTAAGAATTACTGTGCTTGAGGGAATTTGTCTTGCTCACAAAATTTCATAATCTCAAGAAACAATTCCTACTGCTATCTCCAAGTCTTTTATGAATACTCTTTTTTTATTTTATTTTGTAACTTGGTGTAGAAATTCAGCCTATTCAAGGCCCAGAATTTACACCTGACAATGCAAAATTGGATTTTCATGGAAAATATTAGAGAAGTTAGAACAGGGAAGGAACATAACCACATGAAATTAGGCTCTTGTGGTGAAGCAGTAAAGCAACACACACATTCTTGCTCTACTTCACATTGGAAAAAGGAATTTTTATTTTTTTTTGGTATTGAAGAGGATAAACCCTATAATTCAATACAAGGCTTCTGTGATTTATTTTGGGTTGCAAAATAGTTATCTCATTTTCTTAAAATAATTTTAGCTGAATTTTTTACTGCATGATCACTGAATGCTTCAATCAAGTCCATGCAGACTCTTTGAATGCCATAAACCAAAGTGGAGAGTTTGACAAATTAATGTTTTAAATTACAGCAGGTTAAAATATGAATGGTTGTTTTTTAGTCTTCAATTTCTCCCTCACCTTTTTTGTATAAGTTGTTGGCAACAGAATGGTATGTCATATGAATGGAATGATATTCTTAACACTGGAAAATATTTCAGATAACTTGGCATTGAAAACAAGTCATGGTAGACATGTAGATTATTAGCACATTTGAGATCATAGCATCAACATGCCTATTTTCTAAATGCTTTGAACTTAGGATCCAAAATCACATTCTTAAGATATTTTAACTCTTTCTTTCTTGTCTTTGTATCTTCCATAAAACTTAAGTTCAGTCATGACTAGAAAATCTGGCTTCCCATGGATTGGGCAGGTGTATTCTTTGCTGGCTAGATGGCTGGGCCCAGAGACAGGTGGTGAATGGAGTTAGATCCAGATGGTGGCCAGTCATTAGTGGTGTTCCTCAGGGCTCAGTATCAGGGCCAGCCCTCTTTAATACCTTTATCAATTATCTGGATAAGGGTATTAAGTGCACCCTCAGTAAGTTTGCAGATGGCACCCAGTTGGGTAGGACTGTTGATCTGCTGGAGGGTAGGAAGGCTCTGCAGAGGGATCTGGACAGGCTGGATCAATAGGCCAAGGCCAATTGTATGAGACCCAACAGTGAGAAATGCTGGGCCCTGTCCTTGGTTCACAACACCCACAGATAGTGCTACAGGCTTGGGGAAGAGTGGTGGGAAAGAAAATGACTTAGAGGGGTGTGTTATGGCCTGCCTCTGAGGTGGTGTAACTGAGGTTCTTGTTACTAGATCCCTTGGGGTGGATTAGAGCGAAACTACACTGAGTAACTGGTGTGGTGTAAATATATATAAGGTTTATTTTAAAGCAATTTAGTTGCACTGGAAAGAATGTATATAGCTGTTTTGGTTATGATCTATAGAAATATAGCAATATAATAGTAAAAATAACACTAAAGAAAATATGTAAGGAAAAGAAAGGAAGAGAAAGATGTGTGTTGGTCTCTTCTTCCAAGTAATAAGTGATAGGACACGAGGAAATGGCTTCAAGTTATATCAAGGGGCATGTGTGTTAGATTGGATATTGGAAAAATTTACTTCACTGAAAGGGTGGACATGCATTGGAAGAAGTTGCCCATGCAAGTGGTGGAGTCTCCATTCCAATGGAAGCATTCAAAAAATGTGTAGATGTGGCACTTGGGGACATGATCTATTAGTGAAGATGGCAGTGCTGGGTTAATGGTTGGACTCAATGATCTTAAAGGTCTTTTCCAACCTTAATGATTCAGTGATTCTGTGCCGAATTGATTTTTAAAGCATTAAACTGACTTTTTTTTCCAAGATGGTGATTATCCTTCAAGAAGTCAAGAAGTCAAAACTTCAAGAAGTATCTCCTACAAACTGAAATACAGAAAATATAAGGTAGCCAGAATGATCTTGAGGCTGAATTCAGAAGTGAGAAATAGGAGTATGGCCCTTCTTGTTAACCCTTAGATTCTAGGGAGTGAATTGAAATTTGGGGAAAAGAAACCAAAAAACTTTGTTCATCTGTTGTTTCTTGTGGTGTGTTTTGTCTTTAAAAGAGGTCTGTTGGATATTGCTATGAGATTGCACATTATTTTACAATCAAAAGCACTAAACACTCTCTAAGAAACTGTCAAGATAGAAGTTTTCTTTTTATTAAAACACAATTAAAATATTAGAATAGGGTTAGAAAATCACTCTATTTACTAAAACACTTTTTGTCAGTTGGTTTGTTATTTATTTATATGTTTGTTCAGCATGAACTTAGCTTGGTCTCAGTACTGTTTTAAAAAATCTTCTGTTCACCATGCATGAATTCAATCAAGAACACAGTTAATTCACTCTTCATATCAGTGTGGATCCAGTAATCTAGGAAGGATCACTCATGAGCTATCTCTTAATGTCTGTACAGTAAAATTATATTTCCTTGATTTCAGTAAACAGGAATTAGAGAGGTACAAAACCCATACAAGGATGACTTCTCATTTTCACATTACTCAAAGTAAGCAAATGCCAAACTAAAATGATAAATAATCTATTTACAGGAAAAAAAATCCAACAAAACAAGCCAAACAAACCAAATAAAACTCAGACCTTGAAAGTCTGATGAGTTTAGTCATTAGCACTTGGTATGCTTTCTGTGTTAGCTGCAGGAATCTTGTGATACTGACACATTTCAGATGGTACACTTAACACTTTGCTCATTTTTTGCACATTTTTGCCTGTTTAACTTGGCATCACTGCTTTGGAAATCTTCAGCATCTGTTTTACCATGGCACACAGGTATCAGATTATGGGATAGCATGCCTCCTTCCATCTCTGAAAAAATCAGTGTGACTTGATTGTGTTGCAGAAACCAAAGCACTTTAATGTTTTTTTTTCTTGAAGAGTTAGTTTGTGGTGCTCTTGTTGTGTTCTGTGAGTAGAATAACACTGCCAAGACCACTGTCTATTCAAAAAAGTTCATCAAGAAGGGAAACATGGGAAGGAAAGTCAGATAATTCTTGTCGGGGGGGGGGGGGGTGCAGAGAAAGGGAGATATAAGTTAAATACTTGCTCATGTCAAGTCTACATACTCAGACAAAATCACTCTACTCCAATAAAGTTATGTAGAAAAAAAAAGGCCATATGTATTGATTAATATTGTTTGCACTGACTTTTAAATTCAGGAGGAAAATTAAGAATAACTGTAAAGGAAATAGAAAGCATTCTTTCTAGGTGATGAGTTTCCCACCATTTTTCAAGAAAGGTGTAACAGAACTCCAGGGAGCTTTACACACAAATACATTTATCCATCATTTTACTGTTTTCTAGAAATTATAGTGCTAGCAGAATTCTGTGAAATTCCTATAAGAATACATGTGTAGCAATACTATGCAACTGCTTTTTAGCTTTAGCTGGACATTCAAAAGTGATGCAGGTTAAATTCTGTATGAAATAACAAGTAAGCGTGGAAACACAACAAGTTTGTGTTAGCCAGCAAGACTGTGGAAGTACAAAATTCTTCAGAAATAGCTATGGCAATTTATGGGTTAAACTTCTTTAAAAGTCATTCCTATTGCTATCTGTACTTGTTTTTTTCCTAGTCTGTAGTACTGTGATACCTCATCTGCATGCAAAATGAAATTAAGACAGTAAAATAAGTTCTGCCATGACTTAAAATGTGCATAAGCATTATATGAATGTTATCTTACAATGCAGTAATAAAAAGAAAAGAATGCAGTGATAATTCAGTTATGATTGTGTGTAAGGATAAATGTATAGTGTAATGAAATAACTGGTTCATGGAAAACTAAGCCACTTAACCTGGGTCATTCCAGGAAACATAAACTGTGAAATGTCCATGTCACACATACCTCAGATTTCTTTGACAGTTTTCAAACTGCTGTAAAGGCAGCCCTTAAATACAGAGAAAAAAAATATTATGGATTATAATTTCAGTCATTTAATTAAACTGTTTACAAAAATAATTTGTAAAAATTTAGTTACAAAGGAATTACTATTTTAAAAGGATTTGTGATGAAATATTTCTGTTGCAATTAATAATTTAGGGTTGCCAAGCATAAACAGGGTTTGTTGACCTGCAATAACTTTTAATTCAGTAAAATATAAATATAAAATATAAAAAATTAATCACTCAAAGTAGTTACTCCCACAGCAATTTTTATTTCTCTAGTTATAAAAAGTAAATTTACATCTCATTCCATAAATTGCTTGAAATCACTTAAGTATGACATGTAATCATTTAGCTTTATTAATGGGCATGAAATTTAGTCTTCCTTTTGGAAATTCCATATACGACAAATATTATAATAGGATTTTCATTTTCATTCATTTGAAACATTTCTCTACTTCAGTAGCTAAACTATTGAAATGATTTACAGTGTCTTAGTAGCTGTGCTGACCACAGGTTGCAGTTTCACTTTCTGCCATTTTCTGATGTGGAGGAATGTAAAAGCTGAACCAGATATGTGGCAGTTATGAATCAATCTGAATGTTCTTGTAGACAGAACTCTTTTGAATAGTAGTTTAAAATTACCTTTTATGGTTTTGTGCTATTAATTCTGCAGCTTGTACTTCTGAAATGCTTAAGGATTATCTACTACTAATAGCCCTAGATTAATTCATATATAGCAATGCGAATAGGTTTTATTAAATTCTAATATTATTCAAGTTAAAAACTCTATATTTTTTCCATCTTTAAAAGGGCAATTTGTCACTAGACAGAAGTTATATCAACTAATACAAAAAGCATGATTGTTGGAATATCTGGCTAGAATTTTTCTCTCTGTTGAAAGCTAAATGCTTTCTCATTCATAAAGATATATATGCTTTTCTTATAAGATTGATTTCCCATGATGTAGAAGATAGGTCTGCTTGTACTTTGACTTGAGTTTGCTTTTACATATTTATTAGGAGAGACAAAAGAATAATTGATTCTATAGTGAACTGTTTCTACAAATACTACCAGACATAAAACTGAAAGTGTGCTACTGTGGTTTAGCTGCAAAACTATTCTTTAATTTAGTTATTTATATATTTATGAATTATATTTCACTGAAAATGTCTTTAGTCTACACACAGAACAAGAAAAAATTTTCAGTAGTCATGTTTCTTGACCAGTCACCTCATAGGCATTATGTTCTATGAAAGTAATTATATTTATTTGAGTGGACTTCTCTGGTTATCAGGTATTTTTTAAGAAGTGTAAAGACCTATAGATAGATGTAGAAATAGTTGTTAATGAACTGTTTATGTAGACTATTGCTTTTATCAGTATTTGGGTTAACTAACTTCAGAAAAAATACCCACAACTTTGCTGACTATATGGAGCAGATAGGATCAGTCCTGCTCTGAAAAAAAAGGAGGGGTATACACAGTGCATTGTATTATGCTTCACTTCCAGCTTACTTAAAATGGCAGAATTAAGTCATTGAATTTCAAGCATATATGATATGGTTTTCTTTTAGCAAAGTCCAGAGGGAAATGGTATTGCTTCATGATGTATATTCTTTATACAACATCAGTTTTAAGACTTGCTCTTATTGTCTCTAAAACATTGATTCAATGTAGGCTTGTTGTGGGCTTTTTTTTTTTTTGCATGGTTTGGTGTTTTTGGGGGTTTGGTTTTGTTGTGGTTTTTTTTTTCTTTTCAGAAATCCACACATGGGTCATTGGTGTCAAGGTTTGTTAGCCAAGGGTCTCTGAGAGCTATACTAATATATACAAGTGTGCACTGTTTTGCTGTTGTTCTTTCTGAAGGACTTGTACAGATCATAGCCCAACTTAATAAACCTTACAACATTAAATTTCATGTGTTTATATTCCACACAGGTAAAGGACATGGAAATTCTTAGTATCTTACTACTTTTGTGAAAGAAATTGAATTAGAAATTCTGCATATCAAAATTATTCTGATATTCATCTAAATATACTTTTTCCTAAAAAGTTCTAAATCACTGATAAATGGTTTAGATTATAATGCACACACCAACATCCACTTTGTTGGATTTACTAATGCCTGAGAAGCTCTCAAAGCTCTAATGCTGTGTTCCTGTAATGGGTCTGTTGGATAAAATTAATTTTCTCCATAGCAGCCCACAGAGTGCTCTCACTGGTGACCAAGACAGTGCTGGGTTTTAGCTATCACTGAACAGTGCTTGAACAGCAGAAAGAACTTTTCTTTTCCCCACTCTGCCCCCTCAGTGCAAGAAGTTGGGAGAAGACATGGCTGGGACAGTTGGCCCAAACTGACCAAACAGATATCCCACGCTGTGCTGAACATTCTCTTCAGCAATAAGAGCTGGGCAAAAGGAGGAGTGAGGGAAGGATATTGGTGGTTAAGACATGGCCCTGTTACTTGTGTTGGTTTCCAGAAGGTGGCTGGGCATCTGCCTGCCAATGGAAATTAGTGAATTAATTCCTTATTGAATTCCTTCCGAATTCCTTGGAGGGTGAGCAAGCAACTGGGTGGGCACTTACCTGCCCTCTAGGGTCAACCCACCACAGTTCTTTAATAACAACTAGGAAAAAAATGGACAATGTAAAATTTAGTGAGAGCAAATGTTTCACACCAGTAAAACTGAAAATACTTGACATTTCCTTTTTAGCTTTCCTTGAACAGTAATGATGCTGCACTTTAACCATATGGTTTAAATGCTGCTCAATGTCTGTGCTACTTTTTCAAGCAGAGGTCCCTGGGGAAGCTAGCAGAGAGACATCACAGCTCCTTTCTGCAGGGAGAGCTTTGAATTGAAAAACTCCAAAAAACCAGTGTTGTTTAAATGTCTAACATGGGAATTGCATAATATCTGGATTATGGTATGCTAGTTTGCAACATAGATAATTGAATGACCTTTTTATGACAGCTACTTGATCATGGAATGAATTACATTTTCTGTTTATAATATTTCATATAGAAGCATATTTAATCCCAGGGAAAGCCACATATGCCTATGGAGGAAACAAATCTTTTACTATACTATTAACTGAAAATGGACAAATCTGTTCTTAATGTGAAAAGTTACCAAAGAGGAATAGTTAATGCTACTGTGTGATACAGCTGTTAGTACCTTGGTTCTCGAGATCAAATTCTAACAGCTTTTCTAATTTTTAACCAAGTAAAAGGAAAATTCCAGTCAATAATTTAACTGGAAGGTTACTATATTTTGATCATTGGGTTTTGAATAACAGATAAACAATGCTCAGTTTTGTTATGTGACTGAAGAATTAAGCTAGCCCTTTGTGAAATTCAGCAAGCCCTTTTTCAAAGAAGCATTAAAATGTGTGAAAGGTTGTTCAGACTATGACCTTTTCAAAACTGCTGTCACTGTGATGCACATTTCCTGCTCTTGGTGACACTGGGTAACACGTTTGGCAGAATAGAGGATTGCCTGCTGTGCTGCAATTGAAAAGCAATCAACCATTTGAATAAAGGTCCATGTATCTGTGATGAGGCAAACGTGTAATTTGTTTCCCACTTTGTTTTAAAGCATATTCTTTTGCCACTGGTTTGATGTTAAATGAATAATAAACATTTTTCAAAAGACAAAGATAATAGGTGAGAAATTAAAACACAGTAAATGCTAGGTACAGCTAAGGACTTAATTGAAAGTAATTAATTACTGGCTTGAAACTGCTCGAAGGACATCAGTCTGTGTTTACACACAGAGCCAGCAGTACTCTTATTCCAAATCTAATGTGCTCTTTGTGTCAGACCTGTATGTGTTTTCCATTTCCCCTTTGTAAGGCAAGTAGCATGTCTGGAGCCCGCTGACCGTTTTACCCATTTAATGGTCACTGGTCAAATGTAAGGAGAGTGATTAACAAAGGTGATTTTTGTATGGCTTAGTTTGTGCTCAAGGGTCATCTCCTAGCAGTGAAAGAGAATGGGCAACACTTTCTTGGTTCCCATGGGCAGGTGAACAGTCCTTGCTAGGACAGTAATGTCACCTGAGGGAACTGGCAGCCCCCTACGCTGTGAGGTTGCACACAAGACCTTGCTGTGTTGGCCCAGGCACAGGGCCAGAGCACTGCCCAGCAGCACTTTGGGGATGAAATTGAATTTGGTATAGGCAGAAATCTGAACAGGGTGCCTGAGTAGAGGAAGGCTGTGCATGGAGTTGTAACAGTCATTTGTTTCGCTCTGATACCAAACCAGGTGTTTAACAGCCTTGTGAGTGAGCAAGGAAGTTTATAGAGGCAGGAACCCACAGAAAGCCCTTTTAATCCCAGGAAGTAAAGGCCAGGCAGCTGCTAAGCCTCCTGATGTGGCCACCTGGAGTGGAGCAAGCTCATAAAGGGACTGCTGCCAGAAAGGGGAGGAGCAGGTGAAAGCTTTGGAACGTGGGAAAGGTTTCTGCCTAATAAGCAGAAGGTGTTTTTTGTGTAGTGTTGGTTGCATTGTGACTTCTCATGTGAATTTTGCTGAAGATGGCTGCTAAATGCTGGTAAGAGAGGGGTATTTACATGGGCAAAGATGCTAAGCTGATTGTTACTGGCTTACAGATGCACTTTTTTGGAAGGCTTCGATATTTCAGGTTAATAGCTGGGTATTCCACACTTACAGATGTTCCTGTATTGTTTATTTTATTCTCCTTTTACTCACTGTAGTTTTGCACATTACTTTCCTCATAAGTGTTGCACTTTGACCTAATTTGTTCCTTACTTTTGTGGGACACTAAGAAAGTCACTTTATTTGAATACAAACCACTAATCTCTTAGGTGTATTTATCCTGGGCTTCTAAGGTTAGAAATGTCATAATGTTAGTGCTCACCAATAAATGGTGAGCACATCAGAAGGTCTCAGTCAAATTCTACAGATGTGCAAATCTTTACAGTACTTCCAGTTCCTGCACAAGGAAGGGAGGTGGGGGGTGTACAGTGGTTTGTTGGGTTTTTTTTTTGTGAGTGTAGAGGAGTCAGGCAGGGAAGTTTTTTTGTTTGTTTGTGTGAGTGTAGAGGAGTCAGGCAGGGAAGAATGCAGAAGACAGTACAAGACCCAGCGAAAAATTGATTATACACCCAGGCTAAGTAAACTGTTGTATAAAGCACTCCAGCTTACTTGACTGGTGCTGAAAGAAAACCATGGCACAGCAAGCTAATGATCAGCCTTGTGTATGATTTTCTTTCACTCCTACAGGTGGGAGCAGGACTGGGGGGTGTGAACTGCAAGGAAGGGGTTCTTGCTGAGGGCCATGGGCTGCAGGTGCTCATCCTGCCCCTGTATGGCTGTGGTGCTTTTGTTTGTCTTTGTTTTCCACCCTCCCATCTTGAACCACTAGAGCTGCTGCTGCAAACATCTGTTTTGCCTCTGACTTTGAGGAAACTTAGAAGGAGATCCAAATTACTGCTTTGAATGACAACTAGGGCTAGCAGAGTTCTGGAAAAGAGTATGTGGCATGGAATTGCTTGACAGAGGTGTTAAAGCTCTTTCTGGGGTGGAAATGGGAATATCTCATTCTCATTTTATCTTTTTCAAAGCAACTTTGCACTTCTACTCTTGAAAACCTCCTGAGAGGAAAAACAATATTATTAACAAATGGCTTTGAAATTTTTAAGTGGTCTTCCAGTACAACGATTTTACCGTTTTAAATAACTGGAAAACATAAAATTGATTTAAGCAAACCTTGCATTATTTTATCTCTATGCAATTATTATCTTGAACTCCATATTTTTAATCCTACTTTGTGGTTTAAAATTGTCCCTCACATTTTACCCCCCAAAAAAATTCCTGTGAAGCTTTTCCATGCTAAAACATCCACTTAATTCCTAACTGTAAATGATGCAATTGTGACCTACAACTTGCTCAACTTTGGGTGCTGTTGAACTAGTCTTTAAATAAGCAACCTATATGAGAAATCTTAACTGACAAGTTGAAACTGTATGGAATTTTTTTCAAAAGCTTAAAACATTTCGGCAACCTATATGAGAAATCCTAACTGACAAGTTGAAACTGTATGAAATTTTTTTCAAAAGCTTAAAACATTTCACTTTCTCCATTTAAAAAAAAAATAAAAGCTCTTATTTTTGTCTGTTCTTTTTCATTTTAAAAAGCTTATTTTTGTCTGTTCTTTTTCATTTTATGTCTGTTTATAGTTCTAAATTTCAGGAGAATCTGAAAATCCTATATGACTGCTTTTGCTCTCTTGGGTGTAATACATTTTTAGTGATAGTTCTGAAGTGTGATTTTTTTTTTTTTTTAACTTAAGGCTATGAGAATGTAAATGTTTACTGACTTACTTTCATATGGAACAAAATACATTTTGTTTCTCATAGTACTGAAGGTCCTCTCAGACTGCATAGGTATTACAATTTTTTGGCTGAAAATTCAGGATACATAGCTAATATGGCTATACACTAACCTATTGTTGTGGCTCTTGACAAATGTAGACTTGCCTATAATCACATAAGCAATAACATTTAAATTGCTGAAAAAATACTACTATTCATGGCTAGATTATTCGTGATCCTGCCTTGTTTTCAATCTCTTAAATTTGAATATGCTGGCTGCTTACATTCTGTACTATATTACTGATTTGTATCTAAATGTAGAAACCTGAGTTCATCTTGAACTAGTTTACTTTCTAAATCTAATGCTTAGATAGAAGAACAGCCTTCTGGAAAACTTCATGTTTGTGATGGTGATGGTCTTCTGAACAGGTGCTGCATCCTAAGTAATTTTATCTCAGGAGACTTATCTACACTGACATTCAAAAAACCCAACCAAATATAAATAAAAAATAAATTTAAGTATAAAAACTAAAATACCCAACAAAATGAAAAACCCCTCTTCAGTTATCACACTATCAAAAGTATACTTCTATTAATAATAATTCCAGAAAGTAAAAGCAATAGCTATGATTTCCTGAGTATCACTGAAATAGTCAGGTGTTTTATGAATGGGCTGCCAGTCACAGCCCATATCGGTTTGAAATATGGTTTCCTTCTTGATAATGACAAGAGTCATGTGGCTTTGTAGTAGTTATGTTCCAAGAGGATAAATATGGATGTATGCTTTTTTGAAACATAAAAATAAAATGAAGGATTTTCCAAACATAATGATTCTTTCAAGTTGGACTGGAGCAGTGAAAAGCAGAAGTTGATATTGCTTAACTTTGTGGTGATGCTTTTTGAAATTTTTATTTTTCTTTTTTTTTACTTATGTCTAAACCCATTATTAGTAACTCACAGTAGCTGTTTAGTATTTGTTGTTCTGTTTACATTTTCAGAATTGAGTGCACTTTTAGTTCAAATTTATGTTACCTCATTTGAAATTGCACAGATTTATTCCTTTGCTATGAGTTATCTGGTAAGCACTGGTTGGTGGACTTTTTCAGGGTAAACTTTTAAACTGATTTTTCTTAAATATGTACTAGAAACCACTTGAAACACTACATAGCTGCTCCTTTTCATCAAATATATTAGGAGAGCTACAAGTTCTTAAATTTAATATACCACAGAACAGTGCTTGTTAAACATGCTGAAGGCATTAAATATAGCTGAACATAAGGGTATAATTTAAGGCTAACTTATGGCTTCAGACTATGTCTGGAGAAAGAATCTTGCCTCTATTGAGATCGATGGAAATTTTACCACAGAACTCAAGAATTTGTGTATGCAGTGATGCATGCAAATATATGTATTGTTCTGGAACAGTTAATGGTGTAAAATGGATAAATTTATAAAATATTTCTTAACAAATAAAGTTTTTCATGACAGGAAAAAGCTTGCTTACGTATTGAAGTACTTAATTGGTATATGTTGACATATACCAATAATATAAATATAAATATATATTATGTAAATCCTTCTCCCTCATCAGAAATAAGCTGTTTTGCATTCAGGCATCAGATTCAATTATCGTACTAAAATGAAGTCCCAAGTGAAGTCTTAAATCACTTTCTATTTTCATAGCAGCATACAGCACAGTGCATTGTTGAGTCACCACACACCTCTCAATAATTCAGAGCAGTTGTCAGATTGAGATCTTTATCTTCAATTCAGAAAGCAGAAACAATAATGATTTATGGCCTTTGGTCTCAAATTGTAACAATTCTATCACTTGAAAGAAGTTCTGAAATTCTGTAATGTGTGTACCTGACCTGTACTATAAAGTACTCTTGGACATTGCAAGACTTTATTTGAGGTTAGCTGTAGTAGAAGAAAATTGGATTTACATTAATTTCTGTCAGTTAATGTCTGTTGCTTGTAAAAAGTGGTGATACATTGGCACATGGAGAAATATTTTCTAAAGCTTATGGGAGACTTTTAAGTTGAATTGGGTTTGTCTGTTTCAAGTCAGTTTGGTGCATGAGCAGTGAAACCCACCATCAGTCTGGTCTATACATGTGTATAAAAATCACTGTAGTGTAGTTATATTGGATATACAACACCTGAGGTGAATGTGTGGTCCTCTCAACTTTGTGCTGAAACGGTTATCAAGTAATATCGTGCAGGCATGTCAGGTTAGAGCCAAATTTCTTGGTTGCATGGTTTCTGTAATACATTTGTCTAGAAAATTTGTTCTGTATGAGGACGCAAGAAATCAAAGCATGCTTCTCTAATAGACCTGTAGGCTTAAGAAGAAAACGTAGTAAGAATTTATTTCTGCCACTGAAGTGAAGAACATAAATTCTCAGTGGTTACAAGAAATATGCATCAAACTATGGTATTGACATGTTAGCACTTCACTGCAGAAAATGAATCTAATCTGATGAAATTACTACCCAATTTTGTATTGCCATTTTTTCGTTCATGTTATTTTAATATGGGTCAGCCAAGTATCATTCAACTAGGCTATAAGGATAAGGAAAGTATTTCAAGGAAATAGAATACTAGGTCTATATAGTATTTGGGCATCAAGTTGCTGTTTGTTGTGGAGATTAGGAGAGTGAAGCAAGTAAATAAAATGAAGACCAATGCCTATTCCTAAATTTGAGACATTTTAGTAGTTTTATACTTATTTTAGGACATAATTATGTTATCAGAACAGCTATGTAATTGAAATTTTGGTAATTGCAATTGGCAATTCTGTTTTCACTTTCACATCATACTCTTTCCACCACCAAGAAGTGACTGAATAGTTAGTTCTGTGGCAGTCAAAATGGAAACTGAGGCTATAATAAGGAAATTTTACTGTGCTCTGAACTTCCCCTTTCACCAAGAGATTTGCTACTAACCATATTTTACCTTGTGGTAGCAGCACAGGTAGGATAGTAAGTGGATAGGTGACTTTGGTAACCAAATGTAGGCAATCCATTTCCATGTTTTAGGAGCAGAAGAAACTGGAAGTTGTGGCCAGCAGAAACTCTTTTACCTCTACTGTGGCACTCTTAAAGCTCTGTTTACTATCCAAATTACATTTGTCCTCATTGAAATACAACTGGAGGCTCATTTGATTCCTCCTAGCTCTTCCATGCTCTGTTCCCTGAAATGTCATTCTATTGCCACCATAGAGGTTTTGTGGTGTTGGGTTTTTTCCTCCATGTTAATTAAGAGCCTTGACCTAGCTCTAGTTATTCTTGTGTATCAGTCTTAGCTCTGTTTACTATCCAAATTACATTTGTCCTCATTGAAATACAACTGGAGGCTCATTTGATTCCTCCTAGCTCTTCCATGCTCTGTTCCCTGAAATGTCATTCTATTGCCACCATAGAGGTTTTGTGGTGTTGGGTTTTTTCCTCCATGTTAATTAAGAGCCTTGACCTAGCTCTAGTTATTCTTGTGTATCAGTCTTCATGTGTGAATCACCATAGAGGTTTTGTGGTGTTGGTTTTTTTCCTCCATGTTAATTAAGAGCTTTGACCTACCTCTAGTTATTCTTGTGTATCAGTCTTCATGTGTGAAAGTCTATTTTATCTGCCTGTCAGATTTCAAGGAACTTCTGGATGATGCCTTTAGTCATATGGTTTAATTTTAGCTCGTCCTGCAAGGAGCACAAAGTTGGTCTCAATGGGGCCCTTCCAACTTGAGATATTCCATGATCTAAATTCTAGAGAATGCATTGTTCTATTACATGCAGTATTATAGCAATCTTAAGGTGACAAACTTCAATATGTATTTAAAAAGACATGATTTACTATGGTTTTTGTCATGAAGAGTAAATCTTGTTACTAGATTACAGTTAGTCTGTGACAATGGATAAAAGTATAAAAGTCCCAATAAAGACACTAAATTCAATTTCAGGCCAAGCTATGTTAAGCATTACTCAAGAATGTAACAGAAGACATAGTCTCACTTCATTTACACAATTCAATTCTTTTTGTGTCTTCCATGCAATTAAAAAAATGTAATTAATAAATCAGAGCTTTTTTTTGTATTTTTTTAAAGGATATCTTGTTCAAGAAGACCATTTGGGATCATGTGAGAACAAGTACTGTGGTCTGGGTAGACATTGCGTTGTGAATGGGAAGACTGGCCAACCTGAGTGTCTGTGCATGGAGCACTGCAAGCCACATTACAAGCCTGTATGTGGTTCTGATGGAGAATTCTATGAAAACCACTGTGAAGTGCACAGGGCTGCCTGTCTGAAAAAGAAAAAGATCACTATTGTACACAATGAAGATTGTTTCTTTAAAGGTAAGCATGGCTGAACAATACCTGGAATATTGCTTTTGGTTATCTGTTTTCAAGGAGTTCAATTAAAGCTGTATAGAGTCTGCATTGGGTGTACAGTGAATAAACTGTTCGAAAAGTTAATACAGTAAGTATTGCACGCTGGAGCTATCGTATGGATTTTTTTTTTCCTTTTATTTATACTCAGTGCTCTGGGCAATCACCCCTTTTTAACCTGAATAAACCAGTTGTCTCTTGGAAACTAATCTATGGCAGTTTGCCTTACAAATGTGGTTGTTGACCTCATTCATCTGAATGTGCTTACAGTCCCAAAGCCCAAAGGACATTAATCTTTGTTACAGGAAAAACAGAATTTAGGATGTTGGAGGGGTTTTGAAAGGTTGCAGGCCAGTGCTTGTATTTGGTGTTGAAGCTGATAGACCAGCAGCTTGTTTATGACTAAATGGGTCTTCCTTGCTTTGAATCTGGACGATGAAGAGTTTATTTATCAAAGCATGCAAGCTTAGCTACTTTTTTATCTTCTGAATACTGAGAGATGCCAGCCTGAATGGTGAGAGATACACCTTATGTTAAGCATTTTATGCTGAAGATGTCAACAATTGCAACTTGCTCTTTTTTTTTTTTTTTTTGGTGTAATTTGAGCACACTTTGCAGGTTTCTGGAAGTCTGCCAATATAGACCTTGATTAAGCATGTTTATGAGTACTTTGACAGATTTGCAGCATGTATTTAGTGGTTAAAACAGGTGGATGGCTTGGAGTGGGGGGAAGGGAAATGTTTTTAAATAAGGCCATTTTAATTAGTATACCTAGAGGTTGAATTAATTCATATTCTTTTTAAAGACTGTCCTATTTTTTCAACATTGTTATATGTTGTGGATATATTTGCACTCTCAGTAATAGCTACTAATAACTATTACCACCACAGAAAGAAGTCTACTAAAATATGGTCTCAATTCAGTGAGCTGCTTCTGAGATAAGAAAGATTCAAAAGAAGATCTTATGCTCAGAAAACAAATATTCTGAGCATTTTATTTAGGCTTTCACAAAATTCTTTAGTAGAGGCTAATCTGAACAGGGTGGGGGGAGTGAGGTTTGGTTGTGGGGGCAGTGGTGTGGGGTTGGGAGGGGAAAGAGGTGCCTACCAGAATGCCCACAAGATGCTGTTAAATGATAAAGTCGTCACTGACAACTGTATGATGACAGCAATCAAGTATTTTTACTTCCTTGTTTGTTGCTAATTTGTTGATTTTTCAGATCAAACTACTCTGTGCTTAGGTTGAGTTTTTTTGGTAAATTTTATCTGGTTTAAATTTTATGTTTATCTCTAATAAGGTCATGCTTTGGTGTTTTGGGGTTTCAGGTCCTCATACTGAGTTTATTCCCTGTCCCCCCTCTTAAGGGGGAGCTATTTCTTCATGTATCAATTTTAAGTTTTAGATGGAGTATGGAACTCAAGGTCAGAGGAGCTGAGAAATGCACCTTATTTAAATAAGTAAGCTTACCAGAAAACACTGCAGTATTCTGTGTCTGGAGAATAAAATTTTATAAGCAAATGTGCTATATACCCGATTAACACTACAATAGCAGCTAGGTAGCTATAATTATTTAAATAATACATCTTGTAACCGAATGATTTATAGTGATCTCAGACATCATGAGTTCTACTTAATGGTTTGAAAATTGCCCTTTTAAGCACTTACATGATGAGTGGAGTTAAAGGATTGACTTGCTAAATGGGAGAGATCTTTGGCTTACATGTTGAAACTCCATTAGCATCACTGAGAAATGTGTCTTAGCTAAACTGTGCATGGAACAACACAGACACAAGGCATCAAATCATTCACAAAGAGCTCTGACTGAAACATCTGATAAGTGCATTTTGAGGTAGACATAGCTAGCTATGTCAAAGCTGTACTCTGCTGAAATGCTGGTTTTTTAAACTAAAACTTCAAATTATTGTCCCTTACCTGCATTTTATGTAGATTATTTATCACTGGATTCATTGGACTCCTTCCTTTTTTC
This sequence comes from Acanthisitta chloris, assembly GCF_000695815.1. Lineage (NCBI taxonomy): Eukaryota > Metazoa > Chordata > Aves > Passeriformes > Acanthisittidae > Acanthisitta > Acanthisitta chloris. The sequence goes on from NW_008672967.1 coordinate 70,857, forward strand.
CTTTTTTCCTTTTTTCCTTGTCACTTGCTATCTTTCTTTCTTCACACTAAATTAAATCACCCATTTTTCCAAAATATTTGTAGAATACAGGCATAAAACAGTAATTGAAGTAGAAAGTTTAAAGTATCTCTGTCTTTCTCTGATGATTGAGACTTACGTGAATTGGTCATTTTTGACATGGATCAGGACAATACCCATACTAAATTATAAATTAATTTTTCTCCACTTGTACTGTCATTTTTCTATCAGTTACTTATCGGCATGTCATGATGCAACAGCCACTGAACAATTTTTCCTAATGGCTTAGTTAGATTTTGACTATGACCCTGAGAGTTACTCAATAAGTTGTCTCAATTTCTTCTCATATAGAGGCAAAATGTATTCTGCAAAGAAGCTAATTACTTATCCCCTTTTCTATCAATCTAAATTAGAAATATTTTGTATACCTTAAAGTCCTCTAAAGTCCAGTGTCCTGTAACCAGGTATTAGTGAATGAAAGTTCTGCAGTCAGTTTTAGAGGAACTCTCAGGCATTAACAGTCTAAAAATATTGCAAAATGTTTAAGATTATTCTAATAATGTAGAGAAATCTTTAGAAAAGTCTCTGTGATCTATGGAACTTTCTAAGAATGATCTCAATATCGAGAAAAAAAAAGAGAGATGGCTAAGTGCCAGGATGGTGAGCTCAGTGATAGGAAGAAAAAGGAACATGAATGATGAACCAAAGGAAGTATTAATGACAAAATTCAAAGTTTGAAGCCTAGAGCTCTGATATTGACCATATGAGCTGGGAAGTCTGATATGCTGACGCTGTTGTGGTTTGGTACTGCTCTTGCTTGCATGCTGAGTAACTGGTTCTTTGAACAGGTGACATCTGCATACTTTCTGTTTCCAGTGTCCTGGATGTCCTCAAGCCATTCACTTTGTCTTTCAAAGCACCTTCAGTTTGATGTGAGAAAAGCAATCCAACCATCTGACTCACACTGCACCTGATACGATTGTCTAACCCCTTCCTGATTGTTGCTAGCTGTAGCTTTAACAAGCCCCAGAGGGTCATGATTCAAATGGCTTAGAATTGTTTTATTTGATGCCTTCCCCTCATCTTTATTCTGTGAAGTGGCACTGTGAAATTAATGGATTTGTGTGGAATTTAGAAGGCTGGAAGCATTATTCTTCCACTTGTATAAGTTCAGTTGAACTCTTGAGTGGGACAATGTATTTGGTGGTGAATGCCCCACTCTGGCTGTCAAATAAGCTTCAGTTATATTTTTGGTTTTGTGTTAACTTCTTTTACTTAATTTTCCTAAATCCAGGCCAGTAAATCTAAGTAAGAAACTAAAAACTTCCCCATGACAAACTTCGTCGTGCATTTTCTTTGCACCCTGAGCCACTTGTATATTTTGTATTAAATTTATTTCCATACAGTGATATACTCAGTCATTACTGATAAACTGCAATGTGCTTGGAATCCTCTGGAATGTATCAAATACTCTTATGTACTATGACTTTTATAGCATATTTCTGGAACAAAATTTACTTCATATGTAAGCTTTTTTACTTATAAGTAGCTTATGTAGCATCCATATGATATTAACATTATTTTAATGTCTTCTGTTTCTGTTTTTGTCTCATTTTTCATTTGGTGAATATTTTAATCTGTTAAACAGTTTGTGAGCTTCAGAATTCTTACTATTATTACTAAAGTGTCTAGATTTCTGAAGACTGATATAACATGTGCTTTTAAGACTGCTCCCAAAAGAGAAAGTAGAAATTTAGCTAAGAAAGTTTGCTTCCAATACTAAGTTGTTTAGAGAAGTGATGATAAGAGCAGACTATGGATAAATACAAAATAAGTATGGGCTAACTGGAAAAGTTCAGAAGACATTAACAGGAATGATGAAAAGTACTAAATAGCTTAAAAGGGATATGTTGCTCTCTTTTAAAATCATCAGGGATGCTAAGAGTGGATATGAGTAGGCTGCCTTGTATTCCAATAAAAGAAATGAAAATTATCAAATAAAGCAGGAACAGATTCAAAACAATCTTTGGCATTTGATACACAATAGATCTCATGAGTGAAAGCAACATAGGATTTCAGAAGACTTTGTAAATACTAGAGGAAAGATTGTAGGCCTTTGCTTTGAAACAGCGCTGGGGAAGTGAGTTGAAGTGAACTAAATCCTAACTGTAGCCCACAAAAAAGACATAGAACACTGGTGTAGCCTCTACAATGACTTCAACGGGATTAGTCCAAAAATTTTAACTTATTTTTTTGTGTACGTGCGTGATTTGTACCCTAGGTGATCAAAATACTGACACATTCATTTAGAAGCACTGACATTTAGTCTCATTTGATGATCCTATACTTCAAAAGCAGGCATATAAATCACTGTCTTACCCGTTTCACTTCAGGAAATCTTTCATCTTGTCTTGAATATAAATCTTGAACACTCATTATTTAATGCTGATCGTTATCCAGCCTTTCAAAAGAAATTTAGGATATGTTAATCTGAATTACATTCTGCTGCAGTGTTTTCATTGCAAAAGAACTTTTTTCTAAGATATATTTGTCTTTTTTACTTTGGCTATCCATTGGCTTCTCTGTTGAAATTCTCAAAAACATAATTATTACATTCTTTCTGAAAACTTAAAAAAAATATACACACCCTGTCACGGACGCCTGCCAGTAAAATGTCAACCTTCAGCTATCATTCCAGGTGTATATTCAACATAAAATGAATTGTAAAAAGAAATACGAAAAATATTTCAGATCTCTATCAGAAGACTAAGAAGTAAGAAGGATTCTGCTTGAAACCACAACTGTGGTTGTTTTTCTTCCAACATCTATGCAGGATTTGTTACAAATACCTCTCTTAAACTGCCTGAACTAACTGACAGGTAAGGCCTACATATGTAATAACTACTACTGAATCTGCAGAGTGAAGCCACATTCGAGACATGTATTAGAACATGCATATAACAAGCTTAATAAAAAAGCTAAAAATTCAACATACCCTGCTTCACTCCTGTTGGTGATACTGTACCACTTTGCAACTGAAGTCTAGAACTCTACTTTCTCTTTCCTCCTTTGCATTAAATGCCTCAAACATGTTACGAATATAAGTTTGGGGGTTTTTGACTGGCTAAAGATGTACTGCAAAAACATCTCATTTTCAGTGTCTGGAGCAGTCCCAATCATATATATATATATATATATATATCTCCTTCAATGCTGTAATAAACATGCTAATTAGCTCTAACCTATTATGTATTCTGCATTCATATAGTGATGGCAAATTAGTGTTCTCTGGCTAATCTCTGTGCAAAACTTCATTAAGTTTAAAATTGCTTATAGGTTTAGTAAACTGGTGTTTGATACCACATGAAGAAATGGGTCTGTGAACATAACTGATTTTCACTAAAAGAAGAATCTGAATTTTAAAACTTTTTCTGCTTCCAGTAATGATGTTGAATCTGTTGAAAGAAGTTGTATTTGCTGGAAAGCTGCATTTGCAAATCTCTGTCAAGTCACTGAATTGGGCATGCAACATTTGTTCTTGGAGATATTCAAAACCTGACTGGATGAGGTCCTGGGCAACCAGCTGTAGGTGGCTTTTCTTGATCAGGGGCATAGCACCAGATAACCTCTGAAGGTCTCTTTCAACCTCATTCATTCTGTGGGTAAGCATCTCTGAAAAACCTCCTTATTTATACATCTTTGGCCTGGTTTTGAAGAAGCAGAATGTAGGGCATGGTGCTGAAATTCAGCCAGTCATTTCCAGGACTGTTGAGGAGAGATCAGAGAAACAGAAGTAGAGTTCTAGCAAAGTATAATCAGTGGAGAATTAGCATTAGAGTCCTTCTTGTCCACTAGAGTCTTTCTAGTCTGGTAACCTGGGACAATGCAGGTCACAGGATAGATACTCTTTGCTCTCCTGCAATTTTAGTACTGTCATAAAAGTGTTGACACATTGCTAGGAGTATAAGAATTTTACAAATGTTGTGCAAATCATCTCTACATCCTCAATATCTGTGCTCAAGTGGCTTTAAAAAAAAGTGTAGGAAAATGCAAAAAAGGCCATCACACAACTTCTTTTATGACATTCTAAAATAATTATTGTTGCTGCCTAATATTGAGAATAGAAAATGTGCTTACCACTGGAAGAAAAAGCCAAGTGACAGTGGTCCATAATGTAGCCACACCATGACTGCTTGTACTCCAAACTTGCAAATTTTGCTGCCAGGTAAAACATGATAAAAATAATTATTTTTTTAATATCAACTTGAGTACTGTGGGATAGTAAATCAAACTAAATGTAAACTATTTTGTCATAAATTTATAGTACACAAATAAAATCCTGTCTTTAGGCAGACATTTAAGTTATATATATTTTTTTTTGTTTAGAGTAACAGCAAAGCAAGTTAATGTACTATTGGTTTGTCTAATGCAAGCTTTAAAAATTTGTAATTAAATAATGCCAGAATTATCATTAGGTCTTATGGGAATTTTTTCTGATGGAACATATTGTTGACCTTTAAAAATCATTAACAATTGGATACGTAGCAAGGCATTGGCATGATATTTGTAGTTCAAGTTGGCTAGTATATGGTATATCAGCTTGTAAAAGAAGCTATGGCTTTTTTTAAACACCGAAGAGAAATAGGCATGGAAAAGTTTCCATTTCTGACTCTAGTAGCTAATAACAGATGAGGTAAGTAAATCTACTGTGGATAAAACCAAGTTAAAAGCTATCTCTTGTGGTATTTACTTGCTCTTAACATAGGATAGTGGAAATATTTGTGAGTTTACAGTAAAATAAATTTAGGAAAGAAGTGTTGCCTTTTCAGGGTTATTTGCTTGTTTTTAATGTTTAGTGTCTTAGTGGAACCTGAGAAATGGAATATGGTTCTGATACAAGGAAGCTAAAGCCTATACAAAGGAGCTAAAACTGATACTAAGGAGCTAAAAAGATTAATCAGTGATGTACTGGGAGTTGCTGACTAAACAAGTGATACTGCCTGCTTGTGCTTGCTCCATATTGACATGCATACTTCAGAAAGAGAGGATACTGACCAGAGCAAAGGGTGAGATAAGGAGAAAACTGTTGTAAAACCTAGACTTTTAGGTACCGAAACCAGCTAAAACCCCTGCCTTGAGGGTTGGACTAGAGCCCAGGGACAAGAGAGCATGTGCAAAGAGGCAAAGTGAAAAGTTCAGTATTGAGGAAGACTTGGGTACCTCATCTTGAGACCCCTGCCCACAACCACCAGAAGGCACTGCACAAGCATAAACACATGGAAATGTGTTTAGAGCTTATTATAATACGAAGCCGGGACAGGTTATGAATATATATAGGCATATTGAGCAACCTAATGTATATGTAACAATCTAAGAGATAAATACAAAAAAAAGGTGCTATTACTGGGGCACATGTCTGTGGAGGAGCTATCCCCCAGTCTCAGCACTCAATAAAACATACCTACTTTACAACGTTCGAGTTATAGAGTCTTTCCATGAATCAGTTCAAAGAAACTTAATCTACACAGCTGACAGCAGCTAGTTTAGGCAAATTCTGTCAGTATCTGTAAATATTGGGGATTTTAGCCTTCTTGGAATCTAATGGAATATAAGCAGTGAGATGCAAGAGCCAGATGCTTCCAAATTCAATTTCTTAGTAGATCACTACCTAGATAATTTCCAATTTTTCCCTTTGATTCATCTCGTCTTGTAACTAGAATCCATTGTGTTACCAAGATTGCTTCCTGCCACCATGCTGGTGATGACAGCTATCAGGTTATTATTTTGTTTTTAATTTTTAAAGTTACGATATGGACAAGTGTTAGAAGTAATAACAAAATAATTAGCTTCAAGCAGTTTCTACAGAAGACTTGGGAGGCATACTCTCTTAATTGTCTCACAAGTAAATAAAATAACTAAAGTAGCATTATTCTGATGAACACTGTAGTGTATATATTCTATTTATGGCCAGGACTTGGCAGGTTTTATATACTAAGTGTATTACCCTAGTTTAAAAAACAGAGGTATTTACACCAGTGTAGCCATTGTTTACATGATTACTACTGTAACAGAAAGCATTGCAAGCAAAAGACAATTTTAAGTTTGGTGGAGACTTATAACAAGTGATTCAATTACTGTATTATGGAATTGTTGATGCCATGAAATACTCCTTTTAACATAGACTGCAATTAAAATAGAGAGTATTATCACTTTGTCCTGAGAAAATACAGATCAAGACAGCCAGTGGAATCCCAGGGTGCATTAGGAAAAGCATTGCCAGCAACTCGAGGGAGGTGATCCTGCCCCTTTAATCAGAGGCCACGTCTGGAGGTCTGGGCTCCTCAGTAAGAGAGAGACATGGAGCTCCTGGAACAGGTCCATTGCGGGGCAACAAACTTGATTAAGGGACTGAAGCATCTCTCTTACGAGAAAGGCTGAGGGAGCTGGACTTGTTCAGCCCTGAGAAGAGATGACTGGGTGCGGGACCTCATCAATGTATATAAGTACATGGAGGATGGAGTCAGGCTCTTCTTGGTGGTGCCAAGCAATAGCACAAAAGCAAATGGGCCGAAATCGATGCACAGGAATTCCCACTCGAATATGAAGAAGAACTTCTTTACTGTGCAAATGACTGTACACAGAACAGATTGCCCAGAGAGGTCATGGTATCTCCCTCATTGGAGATATTCAAGTACCATCTGGATGCAATCCTGTGCAATGCACTCTAGGATGACCCTGCTTGAGCAGGAAGGTAGGACTAGATGAACTACTGTTGTTCCTTCCAACCTGAACCATTCCATGATATTTAAATTTAGATGGAATGACCCAAAGAATCCTCCAGCTGAAACTGATTTTAAAAAATCAGGAAGTCAAAAAAGTTAATTTTTGCCTCAGTCAAATTTAGTCTTTTTTTTGACTCTGAAATTCTCCCTTTTGCTGTCATTGAAAACAGCTTTGCTACTGATTATTAATAAATTCTATGAAATTTATAAAATTTCTATTATTTGAAGATTTTACTTTTCATGAAGAAAGTAGCCTGCTGTCACTGACCTTAGCAAATGTATTTTCCTGATACTCAGGCATAGAGTAAATAAAATTTGATAAACTGTGTGATGAAATCTGATTAGATCCTTGGTTTTTCTCTTTATCTGCAATGCTAATGTGGTTTTAATTTAAAGTTGTTGAAAGCAAACAACAAAAATAAAAATATTACAGCAAAAATAGGTTAAACTGTAGCCCAAAGAAATAAACTGAGGTAAATTATACAAGACTTCTACATGCTAAGAATGATGTTTTATATTTTTGCATTTACTTGTATAGGTTTGAGTGCAATTAAATCCTGAAGTATATAGTGCCAGGGAAGTTTGTTTCCCTCAGGGCTTGAACAGATGGTGGACTTTTTTTTTTTCTTTCTACCATTTAGAGACCAAGTGTGCTGAATATCTACAAGGAAAAGTGTTTTTGCCAAAGAAAACTGCTGATGTGGGCCTTAAAGCAGTAGAATTCTTAGTTCTATTCTCTATAGGGTTATTACTAAGACTCCTGGTAACTATACAGTATATTGAAGCTTTGTTATTAGCAGTGTTTTAATACAGATTTGATATCTATCTAATAATGTTAGTTGAACAGAAAGTGTTACTAATAAAATTACAGGTTTTCCTTTATTATTCAGCCTTTGTTAGTCAGGATATTTCATCGTTCAAAGGGGAAGCAATGAATAGGCATTTCCCAGTCATCATTTTGATAATTAGAAGAATAAAAATATAAATGCAGAGAGAATAACTGAACTGTTGTTAATCATGAGCACAAGTAAATTCCATATTCTTAATCCCACCTGGAAAATGAGAAAAAAAATGCTCCCGGAATTTAGTAAGATGGCAAGTCTTATATATCAGTCAAAAAAAACCTGAAAGTGGGAAAATTATCTTTGCAGCGTTAAATGCTTATTGTGGTCAAGAAGTTGTTTCATTAGCGCTCCTAAATTTGAGACAACTGCTGAATGGATCAGTTCTTTGTTATTTTCCTATTCCATCTTCTCTTTGGTAAAGGTCCTGGCCATTCAAGCAGAACATAAAGATTTTTATGGGTCCCTAATGATGCAAACTACAGTTGTACAATCATCATTTCAGAATATGAGCTCTGTGTGCTCTTAGATTCGCTGTCACTTTATCACAATTGTAGAAGCATCTTTAAGTGTATTTACTTAAGCAGATGGTAAATGGCCACACTGGGAATATATCTATCTTTTTTACTGTATGATGAAATTTTAAAGCAGACATTTTAGCTATGGTAGCTGGAAAAACATACTTTTGTGATAAATCTTCTAGAGAAAAAAAAGTATAGAAGATTTTAAAGTCCCTAATAATTCTAAATACATATAATTGATATAGCTTATGTACAAGTGAGCATAAGTGACATATACAATATATAAGAATGCTCATGCTTGCTCTAAGTTTTATAGTATTTTGCAATTAATTATTTTAAAAAGAAATTAAAAACGTGTTTCAGGTTTTGGCCTACAAAATCCATGAAGTGCTAAGGATTAGTGGGGGATGAGTGGGTAAACATTTTAGTCAGTGTGGAGGCTTCTCTGACACTATCGTTTGAGTGAAATTAGGACCTAATTCAAATGTTGCTACTGCGACTAATGTAGATTAGGTTCACTGAAGGCAGTCAGTTGAAGAACATTTGTTATATTGCAATCATGAAAGATGTAAAAGGGAATCCAAAGGAGAAAATGCTGGGTTAGAAGTTTGAAATGAGTAAGCCTTTAAAAAAATGGGGAAAAAAACATTTTTGAAAACATGCTGTTTATACCAATAATGTGGTGTTCCTTTTACTTATAGAAAATGGAATTAGCTTGATGCTCTGAAGTCTGTTCTCAGATCACAGGCCAAGTCTAAGTCTTGAGCTGGCCACTTGTCTTGTTTGATAATTTTAGAACTCTGGAAGGTACAGAATAACAGTAAAGAACAGCAGTAAGGGGAAACACTCTGAAGATTTTAAATTCCCAGGCCTAATAGTTTGGGCACTAACCTTCAAAAACAAGTTGTATCCTAGGCTTTTCATAAAGCTGTTTAGTGTCCTGCTGCATGACAGTTACAGTGACAAACTAGGATCCCTGGACCATTTACAGAGATGTTGGGTTTGTCTAACATCCAAACAGAAATAAATACTCAGTCTTCAAAATATTTTTTCACATGGGGAAAATTTGTTTTAGATTTCACAATGACAACAAGTAGCAGTTAGCTGACAATAGAGCTCCTATGTCAGTATATCATGGGCTGTCTGTATGGTGAGCTGGGGCTTTTCCTGTTGGTATGCCCTGGGATTGTCATCCCTGATGATGCAGGAACTATGTCCTGATTTCTTCCTTACTTGCTAAATATGTTCTGTGGAGAGTAAGGATTAGGGAAAAGGATACAAGTTAGGAAACTTGAAAGTTGTTCTGAAATGGTCTCATTTCTGAAGAAATGAAGAGCGCTCAGCTCCACTGTTCTAGACAGAGGCCTAGGGAAATGGTGCAGCATTTTGTGAAACTTTCTCAAAGGTTGTCAATTTGGTAAATGTCAGAGCTGGTGGCAGTTCCTCACTTATATTGGATATGGTTTACCTACTTTGCATGTTTTGGAAATTCACCTCACAGTTTAACTAATTTTTAAAAGATTTTCTTGTATGACTCCTTTAATGTCTTCAAAAGTTTTAAGTATTCTGAAAATTTATGATGCTTTTAAAAAATAAAGTTAGACTTGCTTTGCTTGTATCCAGTATTTGTAGAGAATAGGTAGTTGAAAAACAAGCAAAAAGATAGATCAGAAGGAACAAATATGGTATTTCATGTGCTTGCTGTGCTGGTTTGAGTTTTTTAGTTTGTGTGGTTTTGGAAGTTTTTGTCTTTACTTAATACTGTTTCTATTAAGCTAGGAAGAAGTAGCTCTGGAAATAAAACAAATAGTGGCATTTTCATTGAACTTTTGCTCTCTGTGGACTTACAATAAGGTATAGTCCTGTTTCTAGCAGCAGGAAGTCTAGATAGACCGAAGATCAAGACGTTAATAGGTTAAGTCTTGAGTTAACAGTTGGTGGGAAGACCCAGGAGCTCAACAGAAATACCTTGTAACAACAACTTACAACCTTTATTCATTTTTTTAGTTCATAGATAAATGAGCTTGTGTCTAGGCACAATATGTATAGCCATTAGAGCTGTCTTGATATTCTCTTTGTAACACCAGCCTGTACATACATAAAGGTCAGTTAAAAGCATCTCCCACTTCACCCCCAAAAAATAGTGTTAAAAAAAATCAAAAATACAGTTGCTTCATTTTGTTAGTTGTTTTATTCTATTTGCAAGTATTAGCACTTGTGGTGGCAATGAGAACACTTTCAAGCCTCATGGGGCCTGGATGTGCATATTAAAATTTTTATTTCACACCATGAATCATCTGTGGAGGGGACAATCCATGGTGTCCAGTTTGTGTACTTGCTTCTGAAAGATGAATGTCTGGGTACATAGACTAAAAAGGGTTGTTTTCCTGAACAATGCTATTATTCAGATGATCAAAGGACTAAGATGCTAAGATGCATTGTGGATGTATTTTTCAGTTTACATCTGCTAAAAATACTTTCCTGAGTTGTATACAATTTGTTTTACCAAACCTTCTTGAACTTGCTTGAAGTTTAAAGGAATTTTTGAAATGAAAAGTGAATGGTGGCACAGATAGATTTCTACTTTTGTGCTTGTTTTTGTTAAACTTCAATGCTTTACTCCTCTTTTGAGAAAAAGAATGGGACTGTGAAATGATAATCTGATAACATGAAAAATCCATGCAGAGTTCACCTCTTGAATGGTTCAGTATTTGCAATATTTGAGTGTTCTTTTATAATGCATAATTGAAGTTTTCAGTGCAGAAGACCGAATGGTGTGTTATTATTTCTAAAAGCCAGCTGATAAATCAAAGAATAAAGGATCTTAATTCTTTGTCTCTCGTAAGAGAAAGTGAGTGTAAATAAGATTATAAATGAAGGTTAGATAACTTCATTTTAATATGTAACCCTTTTTATTTGCTTATTGGACTGGTGGGAAAGAGGAGGTTCACTTTGCAAGAAGTTGAATGCAAATTTTATGGAAATTACTTGTGCAAATAAAAATTATCAGGAATGTTCTTGGAAAATTATTCCATTGTCACTTAAAAAAAAGTATTTCCAAGCACAGTTATTTTTTTAAAATTGTAATAGTGGCAGAAAGTAGATGGACAAAGCTTTTCTTTATATAGAACTGAGTAGATGAAATACTACAAGGCCAGGTTGATCAATCCACATAACATGTAGAATAAGACCTAATAACTCACCAGAAATGGTATCAGCTTAAATTTATTTACAATATTTATTTATGATCTAGTCCATTAAAAAAAAAAGATTGTTCACAAAAATACCTCTCAATAAAAGCCACATATTTAGAGTTGAGAGATAAGTCTTTTTCACTAAACAAGAACAGTTATTATGCAGGTGATATAGTACAGTCACTATTTTGGCCAACCAAAATGGAGTTTTTATGATAAACTTAGAATCATAAGTTTTGGTGGAAAGAGAAGAGAAGGAAGAAGTTCAATTTTGTCTTCTAACTGAAACTTTCATACTTTTTTTTCCTTGCAGTACACTGCTATGTTGATCGGTCATTCAGGGTATTGTAGTGTGTGTGTGATTTTTAACATATATTGTAACATTCCAAACTATTTGCAACACTTTTTCTGCTTTTTTTGTCAGAAATAAAAGCTCAAAAACTGCTGAAAGACCAAGAAAATTGAGATACTAAAACGAAAATGAAAGTAGAGTTACAGATTAAAAAACCCCAAACAAACAAAAAACCCAACAAAACCAGAAAAACCAACCAAAAAGCCCACAAGAGCACACCCTACAAAGAAGCTGTCAGGCTCGAATTCCTGTCCAAATAAATTCTAAAAAATTGGTCCTGCAGGCATTTAACCATTTTTCTTGCCACAAAACTGTTGGCTACTCCAGTCTGTGAACAGACTGAGTACTGCACTCGACAGTCTCTCAGGCTCATGAGATCAGCACTACTCAGTCATACTAGAAAGTAGCCTGGAATGAACAACCAGTATTAGTTTAGAGGTGGTTTACCTGAGTACAAGATGACTAGATTAACAAGCATCCTGGAAACATAGGTCTTAGGGTAGCACAAGTATCCATAGGCTCTAAATACACCTCTTTAATCTTTTCTTTGATACGCAAAGTTGAGCTAGGACATGCTGCTGCTCCTCCTTCATTGTGTGTGTGTTTTGGTTTTTTAAAGTATCTTCAGAGGAGAACTGGAAAACCCATGGGTGACTTTGAGCAGTAGTTTCTCTTCTGATCTGAATTGTTGGGAAAAAAGAAAGTTATCTATGTGCAAGTAAAAGGCTGTACAATTATCTAATAACATTTTTCCTACATTTCTCACTTATTGCTTTCCTAACTAAAGGAATGTAGGAAAGTTCTCTTAATTGGATGAAATGTACTTCAAACAACTGACTTTATTAGTTTTCAGAATGAGCTGTGCTCTCAAGAAGTATTTCTGAATGCTGAGAGCAGGCCAGGCACAATTTGGTCTGCTTGTTTCAACAAATCACTATGTTTTGAAGTTCAAATCGACACATTGTTAACATTAAATTTTTAGTGTATACATATTTTAAATACTCCTAACTTGTTACTCTGGAAATAATGGCTCAGACTTCTGAAGTGCAAACTCTATTACAATTGCCAGAGAAATGATTGCGTTCTTCCCTTTAAATTCATGTGTTTATTGGTAATTGAGGAACAGTGATGTTCAGCAGAGTATGTAGGGCTTTTAAGGTCCAGGTAGAGCTAATAGAGTTTGTGATGGAACACAGAGACACAGATTTCTTGAGGAATTCCATTTCCTGTTGTGATAGACTTTATATGTCTCAGTCCAGAAACAAACCAAGACTACTTGTATGTTTTGGTGGGTTTTGTTCTCTGTGAGACTGTCCTAAGTTAAAAGTTTTTTCTGCATGAATGACTTGGAAGGATTTATTTTCTCTCCTGAAGAGGATGCACATCTGTTACGTGAAACCACTATCTTCCTTTATGTTTTAGGGAATAAAATAGTGCAGAGATACTCACTGAGTCTGGGAATGTTTTTTGTTCTGCTTTGGTTTGCATTTTAAACTTCCATCAGTGAGTTTTTTCCCCTCTTACATGGCAGGTGTGACAGTTGAGAAAAATTGCTGTCACCTCAGTGTTTGGTCGTTTAGTATTCAGGATCTGCCTGGCCCTTCTTGTAGTGTCCTTGGTCAATGTTTTTTTGAAGGTTGAACTTTTCTTTCTCATCTCCATCAGAGTCTCTATGGTTGTAGAAGGAGTTTTAATGCCCTGCAATTTCAACCATTGTGGTTTAACCTGCAGGCAGCAAAACACCACAGAAAGGTGTTTAGAAAAATGAATTCAGTCCCAGAAAAAAACAGGATGAGTGGACTCATTTTGTTGTGTAAATTGTAAGGTTTTATTCTGTATCACTGTTTATTGTCCAGTAGTTGTTGGGGCCTGAGTTATGTAGCCAGCTTCTTTGTTTGTGTGTGTATTACTACTGAAGAAAATTCTGTTTTTAAGGTAAACTAAGCCACATAGGTTATTTTTTGCATATATGTGTGTGTATGGAAACCAGTAAATAATGCTAAATTTATGCATTTATATACATAGGTTTATGAAGACACATTGGCTGTGGAATTATGTCTTCAAAGGAGGACAATTTACCGTGGCTAATTATGCATAATTCTTTTTAAATCCAGAGTGGCAACTATGTAACCAGAAGGAGGTGATAAAAATTAGCCAGTGTTCAATGGATGTATACTATCACAGTCCTTTGGATCACTAGGGAGATGAGAGATACAAACACCATGAAGAAATTACAAGTTGTTATTAGAAACCTTCAAGATATTTTAAACAAACAAGAAAAAAAACAACCTCAAAACACATCTCCTCCATGCCAAAAAAAAACCCCAAAAAACAAACCCCAAAAGCTTTCATGAAGTATAAATAAAATGTTTTGAGTAGTTAAAGAGGAAAAGAGCATCAGTTTATACATGACTGATAAGAGATGAATGAAAAGAAATATCTCAGAAGTTCTGGAAGTTTTTAAGGAAAGAATGAAAATTGCCTCATTTCTTCTGCCTCTTCTCTTACTTTGCACTTCTTCATGCTGTCTCAGTGTCCAGAAGTTGCTATTCTTTTTGTAGATGCCCATTTGTTACAGAAATAACCTTCCAAAGGAAGGATTTATGTAAAGGGTCCTTGAAGGTTTTTCCTTCTGCTGCTGAGATTGAGTTTTCATCTCTCTGTTTTGAATCTCTGCAGGGATTATTTTCTTCAGCATGAACATTAAATGACCAGTTCAGACTTGCCTATGGCAAAAAAAATTCCTTGATTACCTGATAATCATTTCTGCTGACAATAAAAATTGGTCTGCTCTGGGCAGGATTTTTAACCATTTTGGTGATCCAAATATTCTTTGCTGCTAATAAGATGCAGGGAGAGACTTCAAATAGCTTTGGGATGTATTTCAAAGTACAGGCATTTAATAGCATTTTAACTGCATTTGCAGGCAATAGCACCATTTTCTTAATAGAAAAGAAACCTCTTAAAGGTAGAAACTTATCAATTGAACTATTTTCAATTTCCTCCACTGACATCCAATATCAACTCTAAAATACATCTCATACCATTATGACAGCCATAGCAATTCAGCTAGTCTAATAAATATACAATTATTTCCTTAATTCACAGTTTGAAAACAATGCCTTTGAACAGTCTTCCAGACATGGTTTTTATGGCATAATTCATTAAATTTGTACACATATCTGTATATATACAGATAAATAGCCAGTCTTTTGCTGACTTCCTATACTTTGGGAACGCATAATAATTTGCTTGTGGTTATGAATCCAAAAATTTTCATTTTAGTTGTGTTTATATTGTGACAAAAATATTTTTTTTTAAAAAAGGAAAAACATTACATTGCTGGTAAATTATCTGGAATGTAAAACTTAACAAAATACCAGTGAGTAAAGTAGCAAAAAGGTTGCCTATAAATATAATGTGGATACACATACCGTTGTAGTTGCAATAAGGGCATGACTGTGTGGTATTTCTGATTTAAGGCCTAATACAAAAACCATGTCAGTGGCTCTTTCAGCTGACTTCTGTAGGTACTCGAGCAACTCAGCATAGTGTTAAAAAACAGCTAAGAACACTGACCAGTTTAAATGACTGTGTTAACTTTACATCATGTCATCAGTTTGTGCATCTCTAGGATCAGGCTGGACCTTGTGTACCAAGGGTCAGGCAAGAGGTGAGCTCTGTAGAAAACTGCTGCTGTGTCATGTAAGCAAAATGGTCTGCATTTGCCAGTGCATAATAACTCATGCAATTTTTATGAGGGCAAAACAATTCTTTAAACACTACTTCCTCTGCTGGGAATGTGAACTGGAACTGGGAATATGTTCAGTATCATCCTATCTGAAGTAACGTCATTATTATGTTTCTGTTCTATCTTATTTGCTAATATAGAGAATTATGGAAATTGTACTTGTTGTACTTGTTGTACTCTGTTGCAGTTATATTAGTAGTACTCCATAGAAGAGGCACGTGGCATAGCCAACTGAAGGCAGAATTGTTGGGAGAGGGTCACACTAGTGTGTGCCTGTGTGTACTCACACTCCCTCCCTTCCCCTCTGTGTAGTTTTCCAGAGTGTGGCTTACCAAATATCATGTTCAATTGCATCCTAATAAGTCAAATTAATGATTTGAAATGATTTGATATGATTTGTGTGCATGACAAATCAGTTTTGCTGTGCACAATATGGCATTCTAATGATGAACTAGTAGATATTTTATGTGTTTAGAGTATTAGGTCAGTAGTCATTTTAAAAAAGCCTGAATTAGACAGAAATTATTTTTGATAAGGCAGGTACTCAGCAGAGTACAGTACTTGCATATTCTAGAAGGAAAGAGTTAATACCTGTCCATCCTTACTGAGAACAATGTCCAGCAGGGGGGAAAGAAAGACTGAAAATAATGGATGGGTGACAAAATTCCTTAAGAAATATGATCAGAACTCTATCATGAGGAATGGATGAACCTGTGATGGGCAATTCTAGCACAAGTAGTTGTAAAATAAAGTATCTCTGTATATCAGTATAAGGGCAGGGGAAAAACCCACATATGATTTAAACCTAGAAAAAAAATGGGAAAATTAGGAGTCAAAAATGAAATTATTTTGAATTTGCAGATTGCAACCTGCAGTACAGTTCATTCTATGAACAGAAATAACATCCAATCCCTAAACAGGGAAAGGAAGTTTGGAATCTCAAGACAAATGTTGTCTTGCAGTACATTTTGTGACTTATATACAGAGTTGGTCTATATTTAAAACAGATGTTTGGAAGATCTATTTCTGAGCGATGAATCCTTCATGTCATCTTTCAACAAGAAAGAGCAATGCTATTTTGATTACATAGTTGAGAGCAATGTCATGGAAGTATTCAAGATGGCCCTTGGAAGATCAGTGAATATGAGATCTAAGAGGAAAAACAATTGTAGAAAAATTGCATGAGATCTTTAATTGAATAACAGGTCGCTGTCTGCACACTACCATAATCCTGTAGCTGGAATTTGTAATATATGTTCTAGTGACTTTTTCCAGTAAATTAATTAGGTAAAACTCCCTTGAGTTCTATCACATTTAACATCAAGAATTTCTGAAAGCATTGTCTGCTTTTGTGCAGTGCTGGTTTGAATCTGATGCTGGATGGAAAAACAGACTTTGAAAATGGAATGCAATGGAGTTTTAATGCTTTTTGCTGTAATTTAGACAAGTGAGGAGTAGGTGTGGTCACACTCAGGCTAAATTATATTTTTAAATAATTTTTATATGGAAACGGCTACTGTCCAAGTATAAAATAATAGTAGGCTGACCTTTGTAAATATTATAATTTTATACATGGTAAAATATTGTTATATTTGTTTTTCAGAAAATAAATTTATGGGATGAATTTATGATAAATATATAACTCATAAGTACAAGATATGCAAAGTGTACTTTGCTGACATCTATTTGACATTCTGTGTACATTATGCAAGATGAGACTGTGTTAACTTTTGGAGTTTGAGTTAATGATTCTCATTATTTCTAAATTGTTTATGAGCTGCAAATATCCATAATGAATTGGCTGAAGTTTCACTTTATAAATTTGAAGGTAAAGTACTATTTGACTTGAACTAGTGATCACATGCTTGGATTTTGCTTGCTTGGTGGTTTATGACCTGAAAAATATTACATTGATGATGTTTCCATATGGAATGTACTTTTTCATCATGGCAGATTTAATGAAACTGAAGAACCCTGAAAAATGAATCTGCACATGTTTTGTGATGATGTCATGAAAAATGATTATAAAATGTGTCTGCAGACAGCATTAGGAATAGTATTGCATAGGAAGATTTAACTCTGTGTTTCTGCTTAACAATACAACCTGGCTTACTGTTTCAGACACATTGTTACAAGTTTTATATGTCATTTTTATGCTTTAGAGAGAAAGCTTTGAATTTTGTGTACCTACTTGACTTTTTCATGTCCTTTTCAAAAATTCACTCAGTTGTCTGTTTGTTAACTTGCCCTGTGGCATGTTCAGTGGCTCAGTTTGGCACAAAATATCTCTGAAGATTTAGTCTGAACTGAATGTGTTGAAGTTCAGAGATGGAAAATTTGCAGAGAGATCTATTTTGTTATTATGGTTCTGCTGGAATTTAAGTATAATAGAAAACAAAGGAAGAGGTACTCTTGCTGCGACTTACAACAGTATAGAATCATAGAATGCTTTGGGTTGGAAGGGACCTTAAGATGACCCCTCAGCCATGGGCAGGGATGCCATTCACTAGACCAGGTTGCTCAGGACCCCAGCCAACCTGCCCTAAACTCAGATTCACAGAATATTCTGAGTTGGAAGGAACCTACTAGGATCATCAAAGTTCAACTCCTGGCCCTGCATGGGACATCCCCAAGAAATACACCATGTGCCTGAGAGGGCTATCCAAGCACCTCTTGAACTCTGTCAGGCTCGATGCTGTGACCACCTCCCTGGGGAGCCTGTTCCAGTGCCCAACCACCCTCTGGGTGAAAAACATTTTCCTACTGTCTACCTAACCTAAATCTCCCCTGATGCATCTTCATGCCATTCCCTTTCACTGGTCACCAGGGACAACAGATAAGTGCCTACCCCTCCACTTCCCCTAGTAAGGAAGTTGTAGACTGCTATAAGGTCTCCTCTCAATTTCTTCTTCTTGGCTGAACTAACCAAGTGACCTCAGCCTCTCCTCATATAGCTTCCCCTCAAGGCCTTCACCATTTTCACAACCCTCCATTGAACACTCTTTAGGTCTTATACTGTGGCACCCAAAACTGCACACTGTACTTGAGGTGAGGCCACAGCAGAGCAGGGTCGAGCAGTCACTCCCTTGATGGGCTGGCAGTGCTGTGCCTGATGCACTCCAGGACACAGATGGCCCTCCTGGCTGCCAGGGTACACTGCTGACTCATATTCAACTTGCTGTCAACCAGGACTCCCAGGTGCCTTTCTGTTGGACTGCTCTCCAGCATCTCATTCCCCAGTCCATATGTACATCTAGGGATGGGGAATCCACAGCCCATCAGGAACCTGTTCAGTGCTTCACCACCCTTGTAACAAAGAATTTCTTCCTAATATCTATTCTAAAGCTGCCCTCTGAGTTTAAAACCATTGTACTTTTTCCTGTGAATATCTGCCCATATAAAAAGTCCCTCTCCATCCTTTTTATAAATACATGCCATTTCTCTGCATGTGACACAGCATTAATAACGATAGTTCTGGCAAATCCATATCCTCAGTGACAAATTTCTCATGTATATGTTTTGGTTTTTTTTATTTGGGCATAATCCAATGAAAATCTCTGTATGTAACAATGTCTATATTACTGGAGAATAATCCAGTTTATATTCCTTTACCAATAAAGGCTATGCAAAATATCATAGTGTTGTCATTTAGGTTTTGTTTTGTGGATTTTTTCTTCCTGATTTTATATTACTGTGCTTAGGAAAACTAGCTTGTAATGACAGATGCCCTGCATGCAGTATAATGTGCATCTGCCCTATGAGATCAACCATTTAAATTTTGTTAGGATCAACTAGATAAAATATTAGTCTGCATTGTATTCTAGATTCAAAGAATTTGATTATTTCATATGTTCTTCTAATTGTATTTTTAAAATTCTATACCTTAAAATTGGTAAGTTGCAGATATGTCACAAAATCGATGGAAGTTTGGATTGTAGGGAATTAGTTGTTGGATTCTCTTTCTTTTTTTCTTTTTTTTTTTACATTCCTTGAACTTGTCTTACAGTCAGCTATTACTTCTTAAGTCAATGTTCCTTCTATTGTAAATACACATACTAGTTTCAGTAAGATAAGCACAGTGCAGCATGTAAAATCCCTATTCAAAGAATCATGGGATTTTTATGCTTTTTAGACAGTAGATGATGGGTTTGCTGTTGTCAGATATATTAATATTATGGAGAGATTTTTGGGTTTCCCAGAATGTATCTGAATCTCTCCTATAATCAACCAGGTACTGCAGTGGGATTTAACAGGCTGTTCACTCTGTCTCCTGGCCTGCAGTAAGAGTCACAAAAAGCTGACTCAGCTGAAGTCACTGAGCGTTTCCTCATTGGCTTTGTTATGGCCAGTAAATTTCATCACAGTGGGGAGGAAAGGAGTCATAAGGAGGCAGAAGTAATGTGATGTATCACATTGCTTGTTTCAATGTCAATTGGCATCACTTTGTAAGAAGTACTTAATGTATTCTGTGTCCTTACCTTACATCATCAGTTTATAAGAATTAAAATTAGATATTTTTTTTTATAGCTTAAATCTAATCTTCACTGTTAGAGGAAACCAGTTTGAAATTATTGGGCATTTTCTTGGCAGAGAATATGATTTTGTTGGCAAGGGTGTGTGTGAAGGTGTAGGAAAATACTAGTTACTAACTTTTTGATTGATACTGGCTTAGAACACTTTTGCAAGTAAAGGGATAATTTGGTATAGTGGCCTTTTAGTATGTACAAGGAAGTTACCCTTTGATTAACTTGTGTATGGCTTGAATTTTTTTATTTCATTTTTATTGCAGTCTTCATAAAAAAGAACATTAACTAGGGGGAGCACTGAGTGTATATGAACTTCATTACAAATTATTTGTTATTTCTAGCAACGTGTAGATACCTATTGCATATATTGATATAGCAAATTCTTTGGAACAGAGACTTGGCACAATTTTATTATTTATTTATTATTAATACAGTATCACCTAGTAATTAGCTTTAGCATATCAAAATCTGTGGGACTCAGACATCATATGTATGCAATTTTCATAATAAATGTCCTTGTTCTCTTTCCTAATAGAGAAATGTTGTCTTGTAGGGTTTTGGTTCTGGGGTTTGTTTTAGTGTTTATACAGCTTTCTCTAAGCAATAGTGTAAAACTACATTTAAACAACAGGAACTAGTATAAGATGAAAACCTATTGTGGTAACATAAGAAATGTGTTGGAAAGATTCATTTAAGCAAATAATGATAGAAGAAAGGGTGTTGATAAAGCATGACACTCAAAAAGTACTTAAGCTATATCACATTGGTACTCCAACAAGAAAGAGACAATTGCATAATAACCCTCATTGTAACCAAATATTTCCTCTGACCCCAGCCAACTCCACACCAATCCCTTGGAGAATAAGGATTGAGCTAATTGTTTGTTTGTTTGTTTTATTTCGCTGTCCACCTGGAATCTTAGTTTAACATTTTACACAAACAAACAAAAGACCAAAAAAAAACCCACCCAAAAAAAACCACGCTCTTTTAGACAAGGTCCCAAGAGCTCGTTGCTGACAAAGTATGTGACTGTCACAGATGTCCTGAGTCAGATTGCTTGGAGTCTGTCTGGCATAGAGTCAGAATTTTGCTTTTCTGTCTATTCCAACTGCTAGGTGTATTCAGAGCTCTGTTGAAACAATTGTAAAGCTCACTGACATGGAGGTGTTGGTGTCCCTCTTGCATTCATCAGGCAGTGACATAGGAAACAAGAATCAGATGCTCCTTCTGCTTCATTTGGGGTGGAGATTAACTCAAGAATTGGGCCTCACAACAACAGCAATTAACTTTAAGGGTTGCCCTATTCTGTTTGAAGAGTCTTACAAAGTTGTTGTACCAGTCAATGGCTGGGAAATAGTCTCTAAATTGCTAGTTGGAACACTAAGGTGGGAGGATCAAGTCCAAATCCTTACTCCAGTTACTGATTTAAGCTTCTCAACTGAAGAGATAAAAAGGTAGATTTTTCAAAATACTTTCAGTTCTTATAGCTGAAGAGTTTTCCTGGAGATGTGGTAGGTGAGAAGGAATACTTTGTCTAAAGAAGGTTTCAAGTTTTAAATTTTTGTTTCTGTGAATGTCTGAATTGTAAGAAATATTCCCCACTGTTTTAATTATTAAAGCTACGCTCTGTTTCTGGTTGCTTTGTGAGTCTGAAGGCTTTTATAAGCAGAATCTACATTAATTTATAGAGTTTAATACTGGTTTGAAATGGTGTAGCTACGGACAAAATTTGGTCTCAAATGATGCTTTGATATGACCATGGTGATTATGATAGAATCTCTCAAAATTCCTTGATTATGACTATTATAGCTAAAAACTTTAGGGATACAGTTAGCTGGCTTGCCATAATTAAAGCAATTTCTTATTGTAATCTGCCTTTAGTCAGGCATACCTGAGAGCTGAAATTAACCTTTTTGAAATTCTCATCTTTCATGCCTGAGAGGTGTTTGAAGCATGAGTGTATTAGAATGACTTTTTTGCTTATTTTATCTTGCAATAGAGACTTTTTTTTTCTTTTCATGGCAAGTTCTTGTTTAACTCAGCTCTCTCTAAAGTAAGTCTTTTGCATTTGTTCATTTGAGTCTGGATGAGCTAATTACTTTCAGAGTAAGGTAGACTCAGTTTGCAAGAAAGTTAGAGTTTGATTTTGATTTGGATTACTTTTCCTAGTTCTGTTCCTATTTACACTTATAATTAATATTTATTATAACTGACAGCAGAATTTCCAGTTAGAATGCCCTCAAATATACATCAGCTATTGAAAAACATATTTTGTAGAACGAGGTGCTACAGATAGAAACTGCTAAACAGAAGAAGTCCTGAGATAATATTTCTCAGCATTTTACTTGATACTTGGTAATTTTGTTTAGGAGTTTCTGGTATTCATGGATTCTCTTTGCTTTTTTTTTGCACTGGTTTCCTTTTCTCAGACACTAAAGCTTTGCTATTTCATGCTGTATCTTAATCTTGTCCCTGCCCTGGGTACCACCTCATGGCTTCTCTAGGTGTGTAAAGTTCTGGACTATCTTATTTTTTAATTTGCCAGAGAAACATTTCTCAGTGTCACAGGGAGAAATTTGCACCTATTGCTTTTACTCTAGTCTTAGAATATTTTCCTAGCTAGTTAAATATTTCTCTTTTTTCTTTTAATATCATATGACAATTAAATCCACTCCAACAATACTATTTAACCTTATAATTATATTTGTAATGTTTGGGTTCTTTTGGTCTGTGCTGAGAAGAGCAGTTCATACTTAGTTTACCTAACTCTTGTAACATAAAATTCCCTTAGGCATTTAAGTTCTTCACTGTTCTTCAAGTCTGTTCTAATTTGACAATAATTTTCTGGTCATGTGCCCAGAACTGATCATGCTGCTCCAGAAGCAGCTGTCTAAGTGCAGGATACCAAGTACATGTAGCTTTTGATATACGTAGCCTTGTGCTGCAAAGGCTTTCTTGCCAATTCACACCAATAAATTGTTTTCTCTCTGAACTTCCTTGAATTAATGTTGCTCTGAAAATGTCTTCTTTTTCTTCAACAGTTGTTCCAAATTATTTTTCCTCATCTAATCCAATTTCATTATTTTCAGATTGTCTTGAAAATATTTGTCTCATTGATATTGCTTTAGCTCTGATGTGATTTATGTGTATCTTCAGTTTATCACTTACTGAATCCTCTAGGTCGTTACTGAAGATGCTGAGTGCTAGGCCTAGTAAAGATCTATATATCATACTAGATGGGACCTTTCACTCTTCAATACACACCATGTCTTAAAGCTCAGAGTGTGCATTAATAATGTCTTCTTCCCTTATGAAATCTAGTAAGTATAAATTAACTTTGTGACTGTGCTAAATCCCTCACTGTAATAGGGATAGTTTTCTTTCATTAGATGGTTTTGTTTTTCTTTTCTCTGTGCTCTTCTGAATAACGATGAAATTAAATCAGAAATAGTATTTCAAAATTGAATGACTTTTTTCTTCCTTGTGGACTGACAGTTTTTTTCACTCCACTTCAAAATTAACTTCTGATATTGCTTTCTAATACTACTTTCTGATATTATTAATGCAGGATACTAGGCAGGTTCAGATACAAATGCACCTAAGATATTTTGTAGACCTAATTCTGTAAAGTGAAGAGGCATACCCTTGCATCAGTTCTAGAAAAATGAAAATTCTTTCTCTCTAACCAGTGTGGTATGTCCCCTCTCGTAACATGTAGAATATAGTTTTCAGGGCCCAAAGTAGCCCTTTATTTAGAATATTGCTTCATTTTTCATTATTGAAGATATATATGTGAGTAAGACTTTCTGAGGTAAGACCTTTAGTTGCAGGTAAGTGGGTGATCTAGTGTGGGAATTTCTACTTGGGCACTTTCTGGCTCTTGTGGGAATAATGAACTCTCTTCTTTCTCTCAGTGCTAATTCTTTGGTCTTTCATGAGGACAGGTGGAAAAGCAGGTGACACTGAAATGAAAAGGTAGCGCAGAAAATAAACATATCCTGTAAAGAACCTTCCAATTACAATGTTTTTATTTTTATCTGGACATATAGAATTGTCTAATATATTCTACTGAGGTAGAGGTACTAACTGTTTATTCGAGTCTGGGGATTGTTTTCCTGAGTTCTGCCTGTATTGTAGACTTAATGACGTGGATTAGCACTTGTTCCTTTAGTACTGTTTTTGATTATGTGCAATGAAATCAAATTATATTTGAACTAAACACTAGCTTACATTTTCTTCAACTTTATGGCATCGTTTATAGTTTTTCTGTTTCTTTAATATTTTAAACATTTTAGCTCTCTTTAAGAAATAAATCAGAGGAAGTTAATGTGTGCTACCATATTGCCTCTATGTAGCTGGGCTGGAGTTCTCAGGTGCCTGAAGGACATTTCTTCTGCATGCTCAAACAGAGCAGCTGTAGCAGTGTAATATAACTGTGGCAGGCTCTCACTTAGGAAGAATAAAGTACATATTTGACCATAATTTTGATAGTTTTTTTTTCTTAGAATGGCCAGTGTCTGTGTTTGGTTATAGAATCCAATGGCTCTTCAAATTTTACTGCTTTCTCACCCATCCTCTTATCACACAACCAGTTCCTTCTCATGTAGTAGCACCTCACCTGGGTGCAACAATTCCAGACTCTTCCTCTTTTAACTCTCTGCTGATCAAAGCTGCCACTTCCATTGTAGATGCTGGTCAAAGCTGCTACTGTCCTATTACTTCCATTGTAACTCCTTATCCTTTTGTTTCACCAGTAGGTCACTTTCTCCTTTATTATGTCTGGGCAGCAAAAACACTGAAATGACAGCTGCAATAGAATTACAACTTGATTCTAGATTTCTTCCCATAATGTCTTTTGTCTTTTAGAAGAAGCATTTGGGAATGGGGAGAGATTAATCCCTCTGTGGTCTACAGTCTTCCTGGTTGGTTGAAGTGAAAAGCTTATTATTTAGACACCAGCGTCAATAAAAAACTGTAGTGAATATACTAAGTTTTGAGGATTTATACATTGAGTTATGCTGGGGGAATTATTGGCAGGAAAATGTACCTTTGCAGTTGCAGAAGGAACACTCCATTCCCAGTCCCATTTCAAGTGAGTGTGCTGGAGACATTCTTTGTATTTATGGGGTGGAAAAAAGTGCTCCAAAAAATATAGGAAAGCTGTAACTTTTAAAAAGAGTGGATTTTGCATATATTATTATATGAAACATCAAATACTTATTGCTCAGGTTTTAAAAGAAGAAAAATGGCAAACAATGTTGCAATCCAAATGGTTAAATTTCGGCATGGTTAGTATAATGTAAACAGGGCGTGTCATGGAAAATGCTAAAATAATAATTCTACAGAGAATGACTTTAATATCAGCTGCTATTGGCAATGAAGCAATGGCAATAGTATTTAGGTCTTGTATAGCAATTTCCGTCTTCCATCTTCCCATTTTCTTCCACTTATTTAATAGATTTGATAGAGGGGAAAACAACTCTTGTCTAAAGCTCTCAAATTCTTTTACACTGTCTCTTAGGACTGAGTGAGGAACCCTTTGCAAGAGAGAAGAGTTTAGAACTAAAAAGATTTGCTTTGGTCCTGTAGAAAGAGCTGACTCCTCATAGGTATTCTAAATATTAAAAGGACATGACTAGATGTAGAAACATTTTCAGAAGGGTTTATCTGGAGAATGCAAAGTGTTTCTACCATTGACTCCTCCTAACCAGCAGGACAGATATGTCATAGTATAGATTCCATAGAATAAAACTATAATCCAGGGTTCTAGAAACTAAAAGCAATTGTCCTTTGTATCTCCTCTCTGTAGAATATGTCTCACAAATTTCTTAGGTTTTCTGACCACTCAAAATCATGCCACTCTCAATGTCTTAAAAATACACCTGTTTGTGTAACTGATGAAAAAAACCAGGGATAGATACTTTCATGAGATCAGCATTGGAACATTAGAGAGTTAGTCCTTGCAGGACAACTAGCCTTTTCTCCATTTTTTGTAATTTGTTAGTTCTATAGCAAAGGATTATTTCAGAAGCTTTCTTCATTGCTACTCAAAAATATCTGTAAGTAAGTGAAAATGGGATTGAGTGAACATGCAGCAAAAGACAGTAAACATGTTTACACATTTTGATAAACATTCCTGCATTTTTTTTGTCTTGTAACATTGATTCATCTGCATCACACTAAATGGAAATGAGCAAGATGTAAAATTAATCCACACTTGTAACTATCTAAAGAGAGTAATTATCTGATGCTTACAAGCTGTTTCTAGAATAGATCCTTCCCAAGCTACATTAAATTTTATTGTATCTGTGTCAAATTACAGTGGATCAGAGCCTTTAACCATATAAACAACGTAGGTCCACTAATGTCTGTGGAGCTGTACAGATTTTTCTCTTACAGGAGCAGATCCCTAAGTGTAAGTCCCCATTGCAATCCTGACAGTGCAGTAAATGATAGCATTTTATGCATGTTTATTGTGAGAAATCAGTGTATGGATAACTTACAACACCTGGTTAATCATGCTTAGTACTTGTATCAGAGGTGCTTGAACTGTGGAGCCATGGAACCAAGCCCTTTAACAAGCATCACCTTGTTTGTATAGCAGAAGCTCAAATGAAAGAGCAAAACATTCAGATTTGACAGCTGACTCTATTTTCCTTTCCTTTCCTATAAGGGAAAATATCCTCTCCTGGAAAATCAGTTTAAGGCTTTTGGGGAATGGAGAATGGGAAATAGACAAATTAGAGGATAAAGTGCTAAAGAAGGCAGAGGAGATCATTTGCTGCTTTGCTATTCATCCTTTTTTCTATTCTTTTTTTTTCTTGTTTGTTGTTTTTTTCTACCATGTGACTTTTTTTTTTTTTTTTTTTGGCTTGGAGGAGGTGAAATTACTAAGTCCAACCTGGTCTAGACCAAGAAAAGCTAAGACATCTGGATCTAGTTCTCAGAAGCTGTTATCTTGCTACTAATACCCTGTACTAATATCCTGCTAACTGGACCTAGAAAGCTCTCTTATACAAATTTCTGAGGTAGGTTTGGATAAATATTCACATACTGGTCAGTAATAATCAAGTATAGTTTCAGGAACCTGTGGGAAATTCTAGCCAAGTCAGGACAAAACTGGTGGAAATTTTATAAATTGAAATAAAATTTAATTTGAGAGTTAGCATTCAAACATTTAAAGATAGATTGGTTGTTTCTTCAGTTGTTTTTTTCAGGATTTTAGAAATTTAATTATGACAAATAGGAGGAGGAAACACATTGATTGCATAGGAGGAACAGGGGGAATATCACTTCCTGCAGCAGTTTGGATTTATGTTGACAAAAGTAGCTCATGAAACTGCACTTTTACCTTCTTCAAGTTCCTTCTTGTACATCTGTGCCATAATTCTGGAATATTACTTAAAAAAACCCCAAACCCATAATTTTAAGAGAACAATGCAAACATCTTCTGTACAAGGGTGGGGGAGAATTGGTAGAGGCAAATCAGGAGTCTAGCTACATACAGTTGGGTATGAGAAATACTACTCAATTTCTGAACAGTGGAGGAACTGGAGAGTATGTAAGTATCTGATATGATCAGAAATGTCTTCCTGAAAATATGTCAGGTTTTCTCCAAGTGTTTTTTTCTGAAACCTGGTGGGGAGAACTGACTGAATAAGCCTATACTAAGCCAGGAGTTTGAAAACTTTCTAAAAGATCTTGACCTTCTGTGAGTTACTCCCTCTTTGTTAAACTGATAGCACATTCCAAACCTGTTTTTCAGTGGTACAGTAATGATTTCCAGGTCTTGTGAGTGATGTAAGTACATTATCTGTCTCTGAGTGTAATTACTAATCAAATTGTATTTCAGAAATAAAATGCATCTATTGGTACTCTGTAAATCAGTGGGATTCTTAGAGTGGAAATTCAGTTGATTTGTGTTAGAGAACTAAGACATAAAAGACAGGTTTATGGAAATCTAAGTTGTTTTCTTTTGCTTCTCTTCCCATAATACTACATCTGTATGTTTGGTATTCAGCTTCATATAGTTTAAAAATACAGATATGCTAGCAACATAAAAGTTCAACTTTCAGTAAATGCTTATGATATATTTAAGTGCCATTGGATTATCAAATAGAAATATGAGTCCTTGGGTCAAGGTTTGTCTAGATTTTACCTTGATTGTTTGCACTGCTTTTGGTGTGATTTTGATCTCAGTAATTTGCTCTCCAAGATTTTGGTTCAAAAAAAATTGTCTTAAAAAATGCTGTCAGCTCAGGTTAAAGATTATAAAATGGAAACTTCCAAAAGTCTCATTTGTTTTGTCACAGATGATGCTGGCCAAATCAGTGTCTGGAAATCAGTGAATTCTATCTTAGCAGGCTTGCTAGTGCATAGATCGTTTTCCCTCTTGTGAGACTTGGCCTTTGTTTCTGGCTTTGTTTACTGCATTTCTGGATAGAGCTGTGTTAAAACTGGAAACTAATAGTTTCTGGGAAGCCCTACTCCCAAGGATCTACTGAGACAGTAGGGACTCTTTCATTGGTCTCCATGGATATCTAGAAAAAGCAAGTTGAGATTTTGCAAGCCAGTAGGATTATGGGAGTTAGTCACCAGCATCAGAACCTTGTTTGAAAATTCTTTGGTGATTCCAGTCTTGAAAATCTCCTGATACATGTATAGTGCTTTCCATTTGGTTTTCCTTACTGTAAATTGAAGGAAAATTATGCCTCATTTCCTCTGTGAAGTGTTAGAAAATCCACCAGTTGAGAGTGTTATATAAAGGCTTTTCCAAGAGGATGAAACTGTGAAAAAACATGTCCCAGTGAGGAAGATCATTAAACTTAGTAGTATTCATTCACCCTGTCTAAATGTGTTTTCTAAAAAAGAAACCAAAGGAAACTTGCATTGAATTTGGGCTTTTCTTAGCCAGTGAAACACTCCAGGGGAGGGAGAAAAATAAATCCATTCTTTCATCACTTAGGGACTGTAACACTGTAGGCAGGGGCTTAGTACATTGCTTTTTCTAATTCTTTTATTATTGTGAATTATCTTCTGCTTACAGTTTATAACTTACTTTTATGATAAGGATAATTCTTGATACTTGATCATTCTCCTGTTGCATTGAACAGGAGATCAAAGCATCATTCCTAGATCATCTCCTCTGAGAGTGTAGGGTTGTTTTTAAAACAAATACTTTCAGTTATTGCTTTATTATTTGATATTACAGTAACTGTGACAGTCGTGGCTTGTTGTTACCATTTTGAAAGCACCAATAGTGGCTGTTTTAGAGAAAATGTAAGAGTAAAAATTTGCAAAAATTTCATAAATTGTTTATAAAATCATAACTTTTGAGTCTTAATCACAAGCAAAAGTTTGAGACTATATCAGATTTCCTTTTGTCCAGTTTTGAAGCTGGTATTTTTCATTATCATTAAAGTACTTGTGCCTTTGGAGGAAATAGGTCAGTGTTGAATAATTTTCCATTTTTCTTGTGAATGGGGTCAGATCGGTCATTGTCTTCTTCATCTCATTATATATATGCTTTGAGAGCCTTTAAGTAAAGGCTCTTACAGCCTTTGCTTCCATATTTAGGACAGTTCCTAAAACATTTGATAAAGAACCCTCCTTTCTTGAACTAGTATTTTAAAAAAAAAACCCTCTCTGCTGTATCTTATGCTAACTGCCTCTTCTTGTGGTGTTGGATAACAGATAGTAGGAGAATCCTTTTCAATGGAAAATTACATGTTCCCTAGAAATGTACATAACTCTGCCTCAATGACACGTATTGTCATGCCCAGATGAGGTAGTCACAAAGCCCTGTAATTTATTTTTCTAGTTTTATTACATGGCTTTGGTAAACTCTGGAAGAAATCTTGTTTAAAGAAGACACGGTAAACCATAAGAAATGCTGTTAAATTAGATTAATGCCATTTACTTTGCTAGAAAGTGTTGTGCAAAATAAAATCTAAGCATGTGATTTTAATAGTGCATGAAGTTTTCTGTCCCTAAAATAAAACAGTGACAAAAATTTATAAAACTCTACTAAAAGTTTTTATTGCATTGCTAGGTGAATCAAACTGGCCTATTAGACTTGAGGAGTAACCTGTCTCCCATTGTCAGATGCCATGCCTGATGTCATGGGTGTAGGAAGGAACTGTGGCATTGTGCTGATGTTGGGATTGACCCTATTATCAAGGCCACTTTGAATACAGGGCACTGTTAAGCAGTAACTGGGCAGCTGTTGCACACGATGGTAGCCTTTTCACTGCTTCATGGCACTGTGCATTGAAGCTCTTGAGCAGATTGTGGATGGGGGTGGTCACTGGTGGTATCAAACGTGGTGATGAGTATAAGAGAGATGACACTGCACTACAGTACTGAAGCTCTCTAGCCTTGCTTTACCCAGCAGGCAGTTATTTATACATCCCAGCACTGCAAATGGGTGAGATTACAGTGCCAGCAGAAGGATTGTGTGTGTGTGCTTGTGAGGAGCTTAACCACAGGCTACCACATGAGTAAGCCATTGAATATAATTCTCAGTCCAGTACTTGTAAGATCTGATTATTTGTTGAGTAGCTGAAAACATCTCTATCAGGGCTCTGTGATAAGTCAGAGAACTTTCTCCTATTGTCTCCACTGAGGCTCATTGAGTGTCTGAGCTCATTGTCTATTCAAGACAAATTGCTTGATGTGTTTTAAAAGATAAAGGCCATCCAGTTTAAATCCCTTCCACAATGTATTGGTCATCCAACTGTTTACAGTTCATTGGTCAATGAAAACTGTGTTATAAGAAAAATTCAGTACAAGATTTGTAATTCTTTTTCAACCTGTGTATACAATCAGTCCCTGGAATGGCAAGAGTCACTTGTCGAAATATGCAGGTAACATACAACTTTATTCTATGCCTTTGTTCAAACTGGCCCTGAGTAAAACTGAAAGATACTAAGTTTAAGATCAAAGAGATTTAGTTTCTTTTTTATATAAGTCCTTGAGGAGTTCTTTGGTTGATGGGACTATACAATTATATTGCTATGAGCAGACTGATTCAAGATTCTTCAGGGGTGTTGCTATTTGAGGACTTGGAGTCAAAGAATATACTTTTATCTAGACAGGAAAGGTTCCTCCCTTCTGCCCAAGTAATAAACTTCTTGCATGTTTTGCTTTGAGGCTTAGATGTCACATTCTGCAGTATGTTGATGAGTGGGAAACTTCTGTATGTTCTAAAACCCAGAGTCAGAGTTTTGCTTTACTATATTGAATATCCTTAATCTATAATGGGCTGTCCAGTGATCTCAGGTGGAAAGCATGGCTACTAGTTCGTCCTCAAGCAAAAAGTGATTTTGAAAGAATGATGTGGAAGGGTTAGTTATGCAGGAAGCAGTTCTGTTTGGAGGCTGGCTCAAGATTGTAAATTGAACTCTGTCAGGATCTAGGGAAACATGACTGTGTTCTGCTCCAATACTTAGCACTTTTCTTGAACAGTGCTTTTTCCAGCAAGAGAGAACCATTTGCAAGAGCAGACATCCTTGCTATGAATGAAAAATGCTAATGAATTATGTCATTCCACTTCAGGCATCTTTTGATGAGGATATGTGCACAAGAAGGTGCATGTCATATAATTTCCATTGTTTAGTGCATATCCTGAAATGTGATCTGACAGTTTTGTGATGGGTTTAGTATAAATTCTATAGAGATAAATTTCAGTTGAAAAAGATAAATACAGAAGCAAGTTCTTCTTAGAAAATTATCACTCATCTCCAAGCCATAGGCCAACTTTTTCTGTTTTTAATAGTGTAAATACACTAGAATTAACAGCAATAGCCAAAAAAAAAACCCAAACAACAAATCACCACAAAACATCAAAACCCAAAAAAACCCTCCCAAAACAAAAAGCCCTGTGTGTTTGTAGCAGCAATTGAAATGATGTTCAGGTTATCAAAGTGCCCTTTTTTTTGCTGTATGATTTTAGTTGTATGGCTGAATTTATCTAGTGTTCTGCCATCTGTCTTTCAAAACACTGTAGTACATTAATGAATTTTTCCTCAGACCCTCATTGTAAACAAAATCTGTTGTTGGTTCTTGTTTGAGTAATTTTTCCTAAGCTTTTCACAATATGTCTTGTCACTACAGCCAGTTTGAAATATCCTTTCACCACATGATAAGTTAATGATCAGAGCTGATGAAATTCAAAACAGTGTTCTTACAGCACACCTGCTAAAGCACAGGGACATTGACTGCAGTAAGGTTCTTATAATCCAGCTACATTTAGTGAACCAGTATGCTAGCTTAGGGATAAGAAATTTAAAGTTTAGTTTATTCTGAGACCACATTTATTTCTGAGATCAAAGGAGAATCCCTTTGTATTTTGGTTTGTTTCAATGCTATTCCTGATGGCATTTCTGAAAGAATTAAAAGAGAGCACTCTACAACATATTTCTGCATAAAATAAAATATAAAAAGCATGCATAATTTTATCTGAGCTGCTGTTGTGCATTCCTTTGAAGGCTGATGTTACATGCTTGTACATGGATGCACATGCTGTCTTCAATAAGAGAGTATGGAGATAAAAGATAAAGTGGTTGTTTATCTTGGGGGCACTTGCAGTTCCACATTACAATTGCATTTAATATTAAAAGTGTTTCAAATTTTATGGGAATACCTCTTAGAAGTGTAAGTTTAAATTCTTTATGTAAATAAAGAAATTAATGCATTGAACTGCAGTCTATAAGCCCATCCCATTTGTACTTCAAAGCTATCTTCAAATTTAAATGTTGCCTCTATAATGCTGAGTAGTTAAGCCAATTTCTAGTCAGTATTATTTACCTCTGAAAAGTCAACATCACTCTGCTTAATTATTTTACTTTCAATTGTCTTATGTATTTATGTACAGTCAGATCATTTTAATAGGATTTTTGTGTGATTTTATTTAAACATGAAAAAATCCCAACACATATACAATATATATTCAATGAAAACTTGATTATTAAATGCACACATAAAGGAAGCTTAAACTTCCACATATGAATTACCTTAACAAAATATATTTTATATAAAATATATTTTTAATGTATTATACATATTATATGGGCTCATGTTTTGCTTTAGTTTAGATTTTAGCTACTTTTTGGAAATATTGAGAGAAAAAAGTAGAGAGGTAGGTACAAAATAGATGTGGACTAAAACCAAAGACTTCTCCCCACCTTCACTCATTTTCTGCAAAATACAAAGCATGGGAGTTCTTAATTTTCTCAGTTGTGGGGATATCTTCATTATAAATTCAGTTAGAGCATGGGTAATAACTTCCCTATAGATTCTTTCTGATCTCTTCTTCATTCTGATCTCAGTGTCTTCGCAATATTTTAAACAGAAGTTAATCTGTGCAGAGGAATTCTAAGAGAATTTGTAGAATAACATATTTCTGTTAACATTGAACAGTATACATGTGTAAGTAGGTGGACAAAACTAAATTGACCAATAATCTTGTATGTAGATTTTATACACAATGTTTAAATTCAGTTATAAAAAAATTGGCCAACTATTTCTGATGTTTTGAGGTGCTTTACTCTCATGTCACCTCTCATCAAAGACTCTTCACAATGCATTTCCACCTGTGCTAATTACATCTAGCTGTCCTGTTGCCAATATTTTGCCAATCTCAATTTTATTATAAATTAGTCTACTATAAGCAATAAGGAGGTAGTAACGCACATATGCTTATGGAATTTTTACATGCCCAGCAAGTCATGCCCACAGTTAGGACTGGAATGCCTATTAAGTGTTCTCTAATGTGCATAAAATTATTCTTTACTGACTACTGCAAATATTGAAGTTTGCAAAATATGAGGGACCCTAATATTTCTACTGTGCATAGCACTGTATTTTTGGTAGTAATTTTATTCCAGCAAAACTTTATTTAATAAAGTCATTTGTAGAGGGTAACACACAGTTGATATATAGCCATTTCACTTCCTGGTGTCAGCATTTATGGAATTAATATAGGACACATACTTAATGTCCTTTGGATTCTGATTGTCTTAGACTTATGGAAGTCTTGACACCTATTATAAGGATCAACCACATTTGAATTTCTCTGGAATGAACACTTTTAGATCCTCCCTTCTCATGTAATAAAGTGCTCTCATATTGCGTTTCTTAAGGTCAGGAAAGTGTAATGGGTGCTCCATCTGTATGAGTGTTGTAACTTTATGATTTAGAGACTATTAACAATATTATGAAACTTAAAAATAATGTAAAGGCTAAAACTAATTTTAAAAAACAAAACCAGCTTAATTCATGAATTTAAAAAAACTATACTTATATTTGAAATATTTTTAAGGCTGTTTTTTTTTCTAATAAAAGATTATACACAAGGAATGGTTTGATACACAAAAGAGTGCTTTTCTATTACACTAACTACTTTAAGTAGTTTTACTAACAGGCTTGTCCCATTAAGGAGCAATGTGGTTCAAAGATTTGCTCTAGTAATTCAGCATAAGACTGAGTCATTGCAACTCCACCATTGTTTAAGATCACTGATGCAACATGGGTTTAAATCATACTGGTTCACATAAAAAGAAGACAACTGTTTACAAAGTGTTGAGATATTATGGAATAAGATGAAAATTCTTTTAAGAATAAGATTTATGCAACCTCAGCTGCACATAGAATCCCATTCTAGAAAGAAGCAGATCTCTTGAAAAGAACATTGTGCATTTCCTTTATTTGTCCTTAAGTGAAATCCTAGCCTTAAATTCTTTTGGCTGCCATCCCCCTAGGAAGATACTCCTCTGCCCTCAACAAAAGGATATACAGACCTTCATATAAAAGCCTTAGCTAGTCCTGATAGCTAGAAACCTTTTTTCCCCTCTTGTTTTTTTTTTTTTAAATAATATTAACTGGCTTTAAAGCACTAGCAGTCAAAAGGTGTGGCTCTAGAACAGTATTTGAGGGGTTTGAGGTTTATGTGATAATATTTGAAAGCTGCCTTTAAAGCACTAGCAGTCAAAAGATGTGGCTCTAGAACAGTATTTGAGGGGGTTGAGGTTTATGTGATAATATTTGAAAGTTTTTTGGCTACCTCTATTCTTAAAAAGTCCCATATATGTAGGTTTTTAGTAATTGCGTAACTCAGATATCTAGCATTATTGTATAATTACAGTCATGAAACTACTAAATATATAAAAGGACCTTCATTTTTAGTAATTGCTTAACTCAGATATCTAGCAGTATTGTATATTTACAGTCATAAAACTACTAAATATATAAAAGGACCTTCTGCAATGTTTTTATTTCATCTTGCCAAGTTATAAAGATGTATTGCTGATTATATCCAGATCTTATTATAACAAATAGTGTTGATTGGTTGTTGTTGGTTGGTTCAATTGCTGATTATGTCCTGATCTTATTATAACTAATGGTGTTGATTGGTTGTTGTTGGTTGGTTCGGTTATCTGTAGAACTTTGGTGTATTGTTTTGCTGAATATAAACACATTTCACATAGATGTTCAAAGGAAGGTGGAAAGATAGATACAGGATGTTTTCGTGTGCTTTCTGATTTGATTTCTGATTTGACTTTGTGTTTCTGATTTGTTATTGCCATGCATATGCAGGTGGAAAATGTGAATACAGGGCAGTAACCATAATGTTCATTTACTTTGCCATTTAGGAAGCACAGATGTTAACTATATAACAACAAAGTGTTTCTTGTAACAGTCCTGCTGTTAGGTCCTCCTGATATTACAGCAGTTTGCTGCTTTGACGTGTGTGAACATTTAGTGCTGGGAACTTTTGTATATTTTTTTTGTCAATGCTGTTTTCAGATTTGTAACTTACCATCTCAAAACAGGAAAAAAATGGAAATGAAGAAAGTTCGCTTTGTATGTTCTTCATGTGATATTTCTCATTATGGAAATTAAGAAAGTTCACTTCGTATGTTCTTCATGTGATATTTCTCATTTGAATTTCTAATGTGTTTTTTTTCTCTAGGAATGTGTTTCCTTGCTGTGTAAGCAGGTGTACCTAACATGCATTTGGAGTAATAGACAGAAAGCACTGCTCTGACTTTTTAAGGGTCTTGCTGCTTTTCTTTTTATTTATAGTTTTGTGAATTACTGTTTGCTACTTTAACTAGCAAATACTCATCTTGAATATTCAAAATGTCCTGGTAACCACAGTCATGTAGCCTAAATGCTATCTGTTTGCTGAATATTGTTGAATCCGTAAGTACTTTACAACTGCAATCTCATTGGCTACAAGATCTTGGCTATTGAAGGACATGCAGGAAATTAAAAGGTGAACAATGAAGCAAAGGTCAAGACTCCAGGAGATTAAGAAAAACAAACCCTCAACCATTTAGTAGAACTACCATTATCTCTAAAGTCTCTATTCATCAAACATTTCCTCTCCTTGAGTTGTTAGGACCTCAGGGCACTTCTGGAATCCTCCCTGACACTACTAACCATGTAGTTATGTCTGCTTAAAATTAAGAAGGAAAAGAAAAAAAAAGAAAAATCTACCTGAAGGATGAGATACCTTGTAACACAAGGCTGCAAAGTTGATGATGAGTGGTTCAAACTCAATTATTGGTGGAAATACAAGTCTCAACTCTGAGATAACACAAGGCTGCAAAGCTGATGATGAGTGGTTCAAACTCAATTAGTGGTGGAAATACAAGTCTCAACTCTGAGAAATGTTTCAACATGTTTTGAAGTGGCAGCCTGGTTAATGACAATAGTCAGCACTATTGCCTGTTGTACTGTGTTTGCTACAGCAGCTCAGAGCTTGAATATCAGTTGAAATTCAAGGTCTAGATTTTAACCATCAAAGCTGTTCATAGGATTAGTCTAAACTGAGAGACACCATTTCTTTCAGTACATGGCTGTGCCCTCCCTTAAGAACTGCATTCCTGTGGAACAGTGAAAACTACCAGGCACTTTAGGACTCCTGAGCACAGTGTGTCAGCCCAAAGCTATTTGTTTCACTTCTGTTGTAAGAGAAAATTGCAAAAGAGTAGGACACAAATACTGACAGCACTGTTGAACAGAGAGGCTTCATAATATAATTAAGAAGCCATTCAGATACCAAAGTAATTTGCATATTGTAAGCATATGGGGTTTGTTTCTTCCTAAAAGATATATTTTCCAGCTATTGGTTCATTCTAGTAATATTACTTTAAATTTTCTGTATTCTGAGTAGAATAAAGTTAAGACGTTTGCATCCTTTTTCCTATTGCTGATCCTGCAGACAGTTTCAGTTGTTCTGTGTCATGCTGAAGCCTTTGAAGCTACTCATCATAGGCATTTAAATCAGCATAATACAGAATATGAAGTAATTCATAAAAATCTAACTGAATTGAATATTCAGAATATTGGACATATTGAGTTGATCTTTTCATATGCCAAAGGGATATGCAGATTTTGCTGAGTTACCAGCACTGCTATTGCCAGGGTACCATTCATTCATAAATTTTGCTGAACATTCATGATGTCACAGTACATCTGGACTTCATAGAATAAAACAAAACCATAAATATTTTATTTGGCTTCAGAGTGAAACGTTTTTATCTCTCTGGAAAGATACTTCCTATATGTTTGCAATATGCAGCACTCTCAAATAATTGATACAATTTTCAGAAAGAAATGGCAGTTCCTAAGCTCAAAATCACCTAAGAAAAGCCTAAGAAGAAGAGAGCCTGTCTCCCTTAGAAATAGGCCTTGGGAGGAGGTATTTTAGGAGGTTTTGATTCTGTATTAACTTGTCTGGTGTTTCCTGCTTTTGAGTGATACTCTGTGCAGTGCAGGAGTTCTGTAGGTCTCCAGTACCAAATGAAGAAAAAAAAAAATCTTTAGAGTACTTAATCTCATTGTCTACAACACCAGGAAATTAACTGCAAGTATCATTTGAATAATTATATAAGCCAGTCAAGGAATTTGAGGATGGTGTTCAGATAATTGGTGTACTGAACAGTCTTAATCTTCATGAAGATGACAATTTCTCTTGAGTATTCTTTTCTTAATATGAGTGAAAATTTTAAGCAACCTCTGTTAATAGTACTTTCATCATTTCTGGAGTGCTAAACCACATATTGGAAGACTGGCCTTCCAAACACCACCTAGACCTGCACTTAGATATTTGAAAGAGAAGTGACAATATTATAGAAGCATGGCAGACAGGCAGGAGTCAGGAATCTTGCAGCAAAGTTCATGTCAGTACAGGGACACAGCACTATAATCACTCTTGTGGGAGAGAGGCAGACAGAACAGACCGAGGTAGTGTGTCCTATCTTCATAACAGCATGTACATCTCTTTCAGCAGCTGAAGTACCATGAATCTAGATTAACTTTTCCATCCATGTGAATTTTTGAACTAATTCATCTACTCTCATCCTGAATTTCAAGCTAAGGGTTTGATTTATGAGGAAATTGCATATGCATTGCAAAGTGTTCTTTAAGACATGCTGTGAACACTACTTAATTCTAATATGTAAGTCTAATATAAAGATTGAGAGGAGGAGAAATATGTTGCTTAGCATAATGGGGGGACCATAAAATACTAGAGAGATGAGATGAGAATGGAAAAAAGTGAAAACAGATTTTCAGGAGGTTTCGAGGTATAGAAGAAAGTTCAAAGGATATTGCCGTGCACGCAGAAATACTTCTTGAATATTTTTGCTGAGGAATCACTGCAAGATAAATTGTTTTTCCCCATAAATACTGTCATATTCCTTTCTTAAAATAGGATGTGACTACACCCTGTAGTTCTCACTATGGGAAGTTCACTGAAAACAGCTGTTTGAGTAGAGGGTTTTTTTTCAATTTATTAACAATTACTTCTATTAGGTGTTATAAACAAGTTTAGCTAATTGATGCTTAGTCTTGCTAGCATCAAATAGATAGTTTGACTGGATGGTTTCAAAAAACTCTTATCACACTTTCCCAGTTTATTTTAGAAATATAAATATTTTAATATTTATACACTTTTTAGTCCCTCATGTCATTGTCCTGTGCATTTATTTTCAAACTTGCTGGTCAATGACTTGCTCATAAATTAATCTGCTCCAAATAATTAATATGCAGCCTTGCTTTGTTGGAAAAAGTGTGATTTGTGAGTTTATTGATTTATTTTTGTAAAAAATATCAGTTATTAATGTCTAAATTAGATAGAATTGTCTTGTACTTAAATCTTTTGGTCTACCTTCAAAAAATAAAAAAGTGGTATTGTGCTTTCCTTTGGTACTTTCAGGAGAACTCTGCCTTATGGAAGGAAGCTCAATCTTATGTTTTGTCTTGTTTAGACTAAGCACAACTTAATCAAATTAATGGTCATATTTTGCAGCAGTAAATTACAGAAGGACTTGAGTTTTTAAAATGCAAACATTCAAGCAAGAAAAGAGATCTATATTGATTATTACAGTGAGAAATTATTAGAATGCCAACACAGCTTTTAAAAGCTAAGTTAGGTATGTTCAGCATGAGTGATCTATGAAAATATATTTTTAGCATGCAGCAGAATTCAGGTTTTCATCCCACACACACTTATTTAAAAACTCATTTCAAATTCATTAAGTCCAATTAAGCATTAAATATTTCAAATGCTTCACTTGCTGAATTTTTAAAACCTTGAAGTCCATAGTAAATACAAAATAAACGATATAGACTTGTTTTTAGCTGCACTTAAAAAGTTCCAGAAAAGTCTTAAATTTTTGAGTTAAATTATTTGCCTTTAAATATGTTGAAATTCAGTTCAGCTTGGGATAGGGAGCATCTCATTATGTTAGTGGGAACCACAATCTTAATTTTCTAGCTACATGTCCCTTAAGCCAATTCTACAGGCTTTCTAATAATGTAGCTCTCTCACTCTGGGCTAAGAACAGGACATGGAAGACAGCTTTGAAAACTACCAGCAATAAGCATATGTGAAAAATTGACTCCACTAATTGAGTTTTACCCATTAAGAATTGAAAGTAATTCTGTAAACTGGTTCATCATTTGCTTGGTTGAGTTTGTAGAAGTTAGTGGTTTCTGCCAAAGCTAAGATTTCTTTCTGTGTGTATGCATGTTTGTGCTACAATACTTTAATGTGATAAGTAAAAAAAATAGGGTTGTATTTTGTTCTCAGTTTAATTGCCTTTTTCATGAGGCTATTGCGTTCTCATTGGATTTGTAGACTGAATATGCAAAGGAAAACTGCTACTGTTTTCATCAGAGCAGCAATATTATTGTTGAACTGGATAAATCTTGTTTTTAATAAATGCATGATGGGTCATGTGCTTCAATTTACCTGTGTGTATAGTCATTCAAGTCCTTCAAATATCTGTACTGCATTACTGAAGACGTCTGTTTCTGAGTATGCATTACACTTGAATTGTATTACTGAAGACGACTGTTTCTGAGTATGCATTACACTTGAAATCAGGGATGACTGCTTTCTAAAATTGCACACTGTCCTTCAGAATGTACTCATCTGCCAGCAAATCATACAGTCCATGTGCTGGTTTTTGAATTGATGAGTAGGTTTGGATAGGATTTATAATATATGCATGTTAATAATACAGACTTTTTTGAATTGCTGAATAGGTTTGGATAGGATTGATAATATATGCATGTTAATAATACAGACAATACTTTTATGAATAAATAATTAATTTGTGAACACCTGTGCTCATTTTGGAAATTTACCAGAAATTATATTGTATGATGAGGTTAACAATACTTAGAGGTCACTTTAAGATTACTTTTGCAATGTCTCTTAAGGAAGGCTGATTAAGGCAAGCTTCACCTAAAGTCTAGAACATGAAAATCCATTAACATTTTGGAATTTCAACTACTATTACTGTAGAGGTGAAATACCCCAGTAATTGCAGTTCTGTTTTAACTGTTGTCATAGAGGTTTTTTTCTTAGTAGGCTAACAGATTCCATAGGAACTAGACAAATATCAAGGCTTATTGTTCTGGAGGAAAAAAAAAGGTAAGCAGTAAACCAGTGCCCCAACACCATCATCTTAACCTGCTTCTAGGGTGCTTTTAAAAATTAAATGGATCATAAAATCAGAAAAATGTTAAAAAATATATTAAAATTCAGATATTGGTTAATAGTACAAAAGACATTTTAATTGGTTTATTGTTTCACCAGAACCAGGAATTAACTCTCTGATTAGTTTCTGTAATTACAACACTATAAAATGGAAGTGTTCCTTTTTTTTTAACTCAAGAAACATAAACATTTAATGGGACCTATAAATAAATGATTGTCTTTTTAATGTATAATTTCTGAGGCTTCAAAGCTTGTAAATTAATATTACAATAGGTTACCAAGACCTTTGTGGATGAGGGAAAAAAATAGTTGTTATTATCTGGATAATTAATAGAATCTACTTAAATTGATTTTGGGTGTATAACTATTCTTTATCTTTGCAGAGATATTTTGTTTCCATATATATAATTTTTATCAAAGAAGAAATCAATTTTCTGTAGAGTAATAAAATATTATGAATACATGAAAAAGAACCTGTGTTCTCCAGTTTCAGTCCCAGTGTTTTTATACCCAGTGCTGTTAGGTTTTCCATGGGCATGGAACAGCAAGTCTGCAGAGACCTGGGGGTCCTGGTGGACACCGAGCTGTCCATGAGGCATCAGTGTGTCCTTGTGGCCAAGAAGACAAATGATATCATGGGGTGCATTAGGGAGGGCATGGTGAGGGCCACTGGAGTATCTCTCATATGAGGAAAACCTGAGAGAGCTGAGCCTGTACAGCCTCAAGAAGAGACAACCAAGAGGGCACCTCATTAGTGTATACAAGTATCTGAAAGGAGAGTGTCAAGAGGATGGATCCAGGCTCTTCTCAGCAATGCCAAGCAATGGGCCAAGAAAAGGTCAATGGGCAGAAACTGATGAACAGAAAATTCCAGATGAATATAAGGAAGAATTTTTTTTACTGTGCAGGTGACTGTGCACTGAAACAGATTGCCCAGAGAGGTTATGGAGTCTCCCTCACTGGAGATATTCAAGACCTGTCTGGACACAATCCTGTGCCATATACTCTAGGACAGCCCTGCTTGAGAAGGGAGGTTTGATTGGATGTGAAGCTCTGTGGTCCCTTCCAACCCTTACCCATTCTGTGATTCTGTGAAATAGAAAGCAAATCTCGTATTCCCTTGGCCCAGTGTTCCCAAACATATGACTTTTGGAATAAGCAACACTCCACTGTGAGCTGCAATACCGGGCTGAGCATTTTCTGCTAATCTAATCCCTGTCTTTCTACAGAAGATCATTCAGCCATCTGTGTTTTGGTATTTCTTAGGAGCATGATGTGTCTACAAAGAATCCCCTGTATTATGCCTGTCTTGAAGAAAAAGCTTTCAGCAGTGAGGAAAATGTAGGACAGAGAGCTCCATGTGCCTGCAAGACTGGGTGAATAGTTTCCTGCAGTACTCTCACATTTGTACAGATGGTGTTGTCCAACAGGCTGTTTCCTGTATGGCCTTCTATAGCTTTGCGGTTGCTGATGGCATTGAAGCTTCAGAACAAGCAATAAGTACCTTTGGCCAACAGTTCTATTAATCTACTGGTATCCAAACTTGGTTGTGAAAAGGGAAGTGATGACTTCATTATCTTCAGATAGCAAGTCAGTTTTACCTAGACTTATCAATAATAACAGTTCCAGTATGATGTATACTAATATAAGTTCATATCTGTGGGAGATGGGACAACCTGCAACAAAAAGCTCTACTGTTTGGGTGTTTCTTTCTAGCTGTTTTTACCTTTGCTTTGCTCATGAAGAACACAAGCTAATAAAACCTGTTAGTAGACAAGGAGTAAGCTATACTTTGAGAGGAACTGGTGCTGCAGGAGACAACTTCAAGTACATACACCAGCAGCACTTATTTTAAGTCTGGGCATAGTGTGTTTTATCATGAGTGTTTCTAGGGGATTCTTCCCAAGAATGCAAATTAGACCTTCACTATGTATGATGATCAAGAAACCATTAATGCCTTGATGTCTTAATGTGGTTATGTCTGAAAAAGTAAAAATGGAAGTGTTTCTTTCCTTTTAACATCTGAACAGAATGCTCCTAATGCAGCAGCAACCTGTTGTCCACAGCAAGAGGTTGAATTTGCTTTTTTTGTAATTTACATGAGTTGTACCTAAGGAAAATCCTTCAGCCATCTGCCACCAGTTAATAAATCCTTTTTTAATTTCCATTAATTCTTGTTAGAAAGATTGAAGAAATCCACCCATCTGTTTGATAGAAACGTTATGTCCATAGGGAAAGCACGTTGAGAGTTTTATCATTCTTTGCTTTAGGGGTGGGGAAATATAATTTAAAGCAATTGCAGTAACGTGTAGGAATATTCAGTGTGTGCTTTTGAGAGTATTTTTGCATATTAATTTTTGAGTCATGAGGAACAAAAATATTCTGATAGTCCAGAAAATCAGTGCTAATACAAGAATGCAAGGTGTCTTTTGCTTTGAATATGATTAATTCTACCATAGTGAGTAAACAACTCATTTAACAAGTCAGAAAGTGTCAAGGAAAATTCAGTGGTAGAGAAATAGAATGGGGTAAGGGAAAGAAGTGTGTGATCATATTCTGTGAATTTGCCTTTAGAGTATAAGTTCTTCTGAAAAGGTTACATTTATAGTTACTAAGCATGACTTATTTTTAGCATTGAACAAAAATTAATCTAATACATTGGACCTGATTTTGGTGTCAGTTGTCAAAAGGACACTAAGAGAAACCACATCTGTTTCAAGAGCTGCTCTTTGTACAGCCTGTTCTTGTTCTGACCAAATATTTCTCTTCTGGCAAAATATTTTTCTTCATATCTGGCAATATCTTAATGCACATTAAGAAATGGTTATATGATGTATGTCTGGTGAAATTCTACTTAGAGGACTACCTTTGGCAAAAACATCACCATCAGTATTGTGTGATGAGAACTAGCTTTGAAGGAAAATATTGACTACAGACTGTTCCAGAAGGTCCTAGCATAGCAGCATGTGTTGATGATGAGATAAAAGAAGGCTCAAATAACTGGCTAAATATATATCCATTTGAATTGTAAAACTAGGAAATTTTCTGCTGAGAAGAATTTGACTGTTCCTCAACTCTTTTGCTGAGACATGCACCATAAAGTTAGTTAAAGCTCAGATTGAAATTCAGATTCCTATGTCTGCCCCTTTGCAAGAAGATTTGTAACAAAGCAGAGATAGTGTTTTGTTCAGCATAAATTGCAGTACGTAGTTATCTTTAATGTATATATTGAAATGGTAGGTGTCAGAAATATTTGTTACTCATATATGTTTTGGCTTCAGCAGTATCTATTGAGGGTGTTTTGTGCTCAAGCATGGGTAAAGAAGTTATGTCCCCACACATCCTTAATTTTGTCTTCCTGTCCTGATTGAAAATATTCATTAAAATAAAAGGGGACTGGTTTATGTTTTTATTTTGTTCTGTATCAGACTTGCTTCTTTAACATTTATTCTTACCATTATGATTTTCTTTTTGCATGTTTAGTCTCTCTTTCCCCTGGGAGAAAAAATGAATAACAAATTTGTTAATCTGTCTCTGGCCTTCACAGTTCTGGAATTGCTTGGTCTATTGTTCACAACACACCTGGCATATGTGGACTTTAAATTTATTATGCTAAGTCTTCTTTTGTCTGTCTTTTTCATAGTCCCTTAGGACTGTCAGAAAATGGGAACCTAGAAAGTTATGCCCAGTTAAGATATAGATTAATTTCTCAGTTTATAGCCAGAATGTCTTCTCTCAGCATCTGAAATCTGCCTGAAAATATGGCTTGTAATTAGAAGCTTCCACTGTGGAAACAAAGGGAGTTGATCTGAGCCAACAAATGGGTGAC
Organism: Acanthisitta chloris; assembly: GCF_000695815.1. Lineage (NCBI taxonomy): Eukaryota > Metazoa > Chordata > Aves > Passeriformes > Acanthisittidae > Acanthisitta > Acanthisitta chloris. The sequence continues at coordinate 115,688 of NW_008672967.1, forward strand.
AAACTGTTAGCGGCAACGATGTCAATGTAATGCCATAATTGTTACCCACTGCCCTGGTAAGGAACATGACTTGGTGAAGTATTCTCACTTTTGCAGTATGCTTTAGTGTCAGACTTCTCACATTTAAATCTTTTCCAGATCCTTTTCTTCCAATTCTTGGTGCCCTCTGGCACCTGTTCAGTGTCTGAGACTGAACTTGCCAAGATGCCTCAGGGATATCTGAAAGCTGTTCAGTGTCTGAGACTGAGCCTGCCAAGATGCCTCAGGGATATCTGAAACCTGGGCACTCTTTCGGGCCCAAGAAGGCTGTCTCCACTTGCTTTAAGGTCAAATCAGCTTTATTTTCAGGAATACAAACTCTAAGAATAAACTGTAATTCACTTCATTCACACTGACACACACTAATTTACTGAACATGAGAATTATAGCCATTAAGGCAAACTGTTCTTTATGAGATCATTTCTCTATTACATAGACTAGGTTGGAGTTTGGGGACATCCTTCCTGTATTTGGTGACACATAGCATATCCAAATAAATTTAAAACATTCTTCAAGAGGATTAAACAAAGTTAATTAGATTATTCTTAAACTTGAAAAGTCATTCCAGAAGAAGCCTCATCACATCCACATCTTTTCAGAATAAAGGTAAGCACTGTGTTTGGTCTATGTCTAATGTATGTACTTTCATATTTAGTAAGCAAGGTTGACCCTCACTAGTATCTCATCTCATATTACTGATATTTTTTCAGAAGAACTTGTGATGCTATGAAGCTGGCCATGTATTTTGGCAAATTTCAATTTGACTAAATGCTCCCCAGTTTGAGAGAGTGTCATAATTTAGTCATAATCAGTAGATGCTTGTTTTTGAAGTGTGTGAAGAATTAGATCTAGAAACACAGAATTAATATGAAACCAGAGAGAAACAAAACTACTTTTTAAATTGTTAAGCCTTTGTGAATAAGGACATTTTCTGCTGGAGATTTAGTGCTGAACAAAACACTTAGAAGCAAAGCTTCGGCTGTAAGAAAACAAAGCTATGAATTTTATTGCAATTGGTAAAAAGCTAGGGGCTAATTTTTTTTAAATGCCTTTCTGCAGCAAACCACAGATGAGAAATGTCTACTAAAACATGTATTTCTTCACAGGGATTCCAGAATAAAATCATTGATCTACTCTCTCTAGGTAGCCTATTTTGTGACTGTCTGTGAGAGAAAACAATGTTCCAAATACTGTTTGGGGTGATTGGTTGAAATACATTTATGTGTAATCTCAGAACTTTGCAAGGCTTACACTGCATCTCTAAAAGTAAATGAAAGTTAGCTTATGTAGGCCTACCTTTTCTCTTGCATTGATTTGCACAACTCTAACTTCAAGTACTAGTATTAGCAAAATTTCATTGTGTGATGCCAAATTATTGTTAAAAGAATACAGAGTTCTATATTCATAGAATCATAGAATCAACTGGGTTGGAAGAAGCCTCAATGATCATCGAGTCCAACCCGACCATCATTACTAGACCATGGCATTGAGTGCCACATCACATC
>NW_008672967.1:117362-134918 GCF_000695815.1 Acanthisitta chloris
GAGAAGAGACCAACCCCCACCTGACTACAACCTCCTTTCAGGGAGTTGTAGAGGGTAATGAGGTCTCCCCTGAGCCTCTTCTTCTCCAGGCTAGACAACCCCAGCTCCCTCAGCCTCTCCTCATAGGACCTGTGCTTGAGTCCCTTCACCAGCCTCTTTGCTCTTCTCTGGACCTGCTCCAGCACCTCAATATCTCTCCTGAACTGAGGGGCCCAAAACTGCACACAGTACTCAAGGTGTGGCCTCACCAGCACCAAGTACAGGGGCAGAATCACCTCCCTGGTCCTGTTGAATACAGTGTTCCTGATCCAGGCCAGGATGCCATTGGCCTTCTTGGCCACCTGAGCACACTGCTGGTTCATGTTCAGCTTTCTGTCTATCCAAACTCCCAGGTGCCTTTCTGCCTCCACAATGGGTATTACCAATGCATGATTGTTACAGTACTTCACATGTGCCTCACCCATCGTGTAATAATGTTGCAAGACCTGTGATAAAGTAAAATCATTGAATTGTTTAGATTGGAAAAGACCTCTAAGATCACCTGGTCTGACCAATAACCTAATTATAAAATGCTACCAGTCATGTTGACAATGTTTAAGCCCTTCCTGCATAGCTGAGGGAGATACTGGTATCTGTCTTTATAGTACAATTCTGTCTTTTGCTGCAGCACTTTTCTTTTTTCTGTAGCAGTGAGTTAGTTAAGCATGTGCAAACTCATAGTATAGTAGATGAGATGGTAACAGTACAACAATTGGGACTGCGCACAAATCTCAACAAGATTTCTGATTTCACTAAAATCCTTTTGATATTGTCTTCCCAACCAAAACTGATCAGTTTTCAAAATTTGTTTGCACCTCAAAATACAATTTCATACATGAAATACAGTAAAGAAACACAACTTGGAAGGGATACATGAATTAATTAAGAATTATCAAACTGATCACATACTGATGCTAGTGCCAGGCCAGTATGGTTAGTTTATATTCTGGTGTGAATGCAAAGGCAAGTTGCATGCTCCTTGACTTGAGTTGTAGTTGATAAATCTTGTTTTTTTCCCTTCTGTTGGCAAAACAGCATATTCCTATATGTGGGAAGGATGGAGAAAGTGGAAAGTAAATACAGAATGACAATATTCAGCCTGGGAAGCACTATTTATGTCTCTTCCTTTGGCTGGCTAAAATAAAGTTTCAGCACGTACACTTGCTGACCTTGGTCCACTGTAGATCAGATTTCTTTGAATTGCTTTGGCTTATACTGTATTTATTTCTGAAAAGATGAATAGCCCTCTAGGCTATTTTTTCCCCTTTTTTCCCCTTTTCCTCCTGGTTTAAAAACAAACAAGCAAACAAACAAAGCCCCCACGCAAACCCATTTGTATTGATTTGTCAGTGCAGAGAGTCTCAAGACTTGCCTGGTCTTGCCTTGGGCTGAGCTGATTTTACCAGTTTCAAAAATTGCCTAGTGGTCAAATGATTATTGCCTACCCTGTTTAAGCTCTCTCAAAACCATATAAGGATAATTTATGCTTAACAAATAATAGTCTTGTATTTCAACTGAGGGTGGGGGAAAATTTGTCCGTTTTCATACTTAGCAGTATTCCCCGAAACAAGCAGGTTCTGATAGTGAAACTTGTAAAACTTAGCCACAGACAGACTGAGACTGAGTAAGAAGATCCTCTCACCCTTCTTCATGTTTCTCCTCTTCCTGAGGAAAAGATTGAAACCTTAGTACCCAGAGAAAAACTGAAATGTGAGCATAAGAAAAATATATCAAAAGGATACTTGTAAAGTTTTAAAAGAAATGTTATTTGTCTAGTTAAGACTTTTCTAAATTAAATAATTGGGCTAATAGACTGTTTAAAATATTAATTGGATTAACAATATTTTTTTATTCCTTATATATATACATAGAAATAGAAATGGAGCAACAGAACTGTATTTATTTTACTCTAGTACTGTTTTATTTAGGCTTAACCCAGTCTTGAGACCTCACCTTCAATAGCCTGTTAATACCCTGCATCTCTGGGAAACGCTTGGGAAAAGGAAGATGGTGACTTAAAATTTCATCTTTCGGTAACTGTTTGTTTGTTTCTAATAAGGGAGCCCTCTGACACATGCTTCCCAAGAAGCAAAAGTGGAATTCTGCATAGATTTTCTGGCTGAGCTTGCATGCCATAAGTGTTTCCCTGCTGAATTTGAAATAGTTTTTCACCTTTCTTTCCCCTCCCCCCCCCCCCTTGTAAGCCTATAGGGTGTCATACCTTTCATAGTAGCACTTTAGATACTTCAAGTCAAAAATCGCTTAAAGCATGAGGGAGGAAGACTAATAGCGATGGTTGGGTTAAGTCCACTAGATGGGAAAATAAAATGCTGCATTAAACTTCCATCTCAACCTTCATTTTTAGTAATGCTTTCCTTTGGGACACACTGCTTTTCTCTTTTTCTCTCTCAACTGTTCTTTTAAAAAGAACAAGGAAGCCCAGATTATCTTATTAATGTTATACATTAATGTTTACTTATAAATGAAAGGAGTCTTTTAAAGATAGAGGAAAGAAAAACTGATCTGAAAACTCTAGCTAGATACAAGAAAACTAAAACCTTCATTTGTTAAATGCACTGATTTTCATCTCTTTCATGGTGTAGTACTCTGAAGGATGCATCCAAGACATCAAGAAATTTTGAAAAGTGACATCATTGATTGAAAGCAGTGTGGATTTATAAGCTATTTCAAGACAGGGCCAATCCTGTAGAAGAATCTTGCATTTTTGCCAGTTATACACTAGCACTGCTTATGGTGTTTGTGATACTAACACACAGTCCACATCACCAAACATTCAGTGTTTTCTCATCTGTGGAAAATGATGTTGTGCTCATTATTGTCAATCTGTTAGCTTTCAAATGTCATCTTGAAGGTGAAAGTTTACATGACCTATTTACTTCTGTCAAGAGATCCGTGATATGACAACTACTTGGCATTAACAAGTAGGAGTCCAACACACACCACTACCCCAAATACTGATTTTAGTGCTTTTCTTCATTTTGTAGATACTTCTTTGATTAATCTTTTTCACTTCATATAACATTTGATCTAACTTGTCCTGAAAAAAAACATTGAAATAGTATTACCTAATTTTCTATTTTCGTCATGCTCATTTACTTCAGCAGCTACTGTTACTTAAGTGGCGTTTCTCAAAGGAAAATGTGAATAGAGTATCTGAACTATTGATTGTTTAAACCCTGAAAAGCTGTTTCTGTGTGTCTCTAGATAAGACTGGACACCAGACTTGTCAGATGTGTATAATTATGTAAAATGATTATTTCTGTCTTATGATTTTTGGTTTTGAAATATCAGAATGGCTAAGAACATTTTAACCAGTAATGTGAGGAAAGAAGAGCATTGTTCTTTATTAATAAAATGCAACTATGGCTTTGAAAATCTAGCTTATATATATGTAGATATCTGTATATGTATACTAGCTATGGTAGTTACTTATAAGCATTCTGCTGAGCACAGTGACCAACGTAACTTTAAAATTTTGTGTCTGTGTGCCTGTCTCTGGATACTTGGGTGTTTATTCATATAGGAGGTATTTTTGTATGTATATAGCATATAAATAGACAACACTCTTGAATGTTCTTAACAATTTTTGTAGCTGCTTAGACCTATTTACACAAAGGAATTGATAATTGAAGCCCTTAACACCCAAGTATCTAACTTTGACAGTACTGCTGAATTTAGATTTAGAAAATTACATATGTCTTTGGAAAGTACAGATGCTACAAAATAAGACATAAAGCAGCACATCTGCTGATTGAATGCTGTATAAATTAGCTACAAAACCCAACCCCAAAACCCAGAAGCCAAACCCAGAGAGATTCAAAATGTCAGTTTTTTCTTTTAGACACTCTGAATGTGTAAAGGGCCAAAATTTGCAGCCCTGAACTTTCAGGCTTTTAAAAAATGGTAGAAAATTCTCACCTTTCATTTAAAACATAGCTGCAACAGGGAGAATTTTTTATGTTAATCCCTGTTTATCTGGTTTTGAGTGTAAAACTTCCCAAGCTCTGAACCCTAGGTCAAAAGTTGGGTGTATGTACGGTAGAGATGTTTCTCCTCAAATGCATTTCCAGAGCTTCAGTGAGGAGACCAGAGAATAAGGGTGAAAACTGTTGAGCTCTAGATTTGGAAAGTATGAGTTGGATATTGGAAATTATATTGATTGAAGTTTCTTTTAGATAAACCTAAACAATTTCTATGGTCTAAAATGTGCCTTTATTTGTTGGGGCTACAAGCAAGATTACAACTTTTGTGTTTCTTCTATAGATAGATCTTGAAAAATAGCTGAATGGGTGAAGAACTTCAAGTTGTCTCTTGTGTTATGTTTGAAATTGAATTGATATCTGACCATATCTGTAGTGATTTCTTCATCCTGTATACAGGGGTGTATATGTGAATATCTGTATTAGTTTATATATGTGTTTTTGTGTAGCTATATGTGTTATCTTGGATTCATTTCTCATTTTTGCTCCATGCAATGTAATTTGTGGTTCTGCAGTGAATTGTTTGGGCTAATCAGATTATCCTGAATATGTTTCAAATGCATGTAGAACATTCAAAGTAGGCTTGCTGCATATTGGGTCTATTCCACTTCCGAAAATCTGATTATATATAGTTTTTGGATTACTTAAAACTGTTCCTATGTGGTGTGGTCCACTGAAAATTAGTTGCCATTTCTCATAGATCCTGTTATTTTAATTTTAAAGGGAAAATGGCTTTGTGGAAATGATTTGTGCCATATAGATAAAACTCAGCTCAAAATCATAAATATCTCAGAATCCAATTGTATCTTAACAGCTGATGGCTTCTGTGAAGATAGACATGTCACGAATATTAATGATTCAATAGCTGTCTGACATAAGAGTTGTTCCTACTAAGGAAATGAGGATGCCCAGGCTGGGAAAGGTTCAAGTGCCTCTATTAACCATGAATGCCATGAAGAACTGAGAACAGAAATCAAATGGTTTGCTTTATTGCATTTTTAAAAAGTTGTGTTCATTCTTTTCTTCTCCGTATATACTAGTATTTTTCTAAAAGCTACAGAGCACAAGAATCTAGTATCTGACTGGATTTAAGGAGTGTTCCCTATACTATTACCTTAGCTGATTCTTTAATATTTTTCTGCAGGTGTTAAGAATGTGTATATTCATTCGCCATGTTTTCATAAATAACTAGTTAGTTTTGATATATATCTTTTTCTTGCAAATTAAGTAAGACTTAAATTGTCAAATGTTACTTTTTTCCCCATAATGGGCAGATAGCATCTATTCAATACTGTCTAGAAGGACAATAGCACTCAAAATGTAACTTTCAGCTGTTTCCTAGGTAACAGAGATACAACTGCAAAACTGTTGCACTGAACGGAGGGAAACAGCAAATGTTTCCATTTTTTTACTCTTTTTGAGTTTGAATTAATCAAATGCTAGGAATATCATTAGTTCAGAAATTGCAAAATATGGGACTAGAGAATTGCACTTGGATTCCAGTGTCTTTGTTTTGTGACTTTTAGGTTTCAGCACCCCTTCTAGGATCGCACAGACAGTGTAAGAAAATTTGTGAAATAAATCATAGCAGATGTTTTTCATTTTGTTTTGGTTTTGGGTTTTCGAGGGATTTTTTTGACAAAATCTGCTGGGTAGTAGAATTAGTCCTGTCCACCAATATAACAATCAAAAAACAAATTTTCTGTTTTCTTGTTCTATTATTGCTTTCTAGTAAGTTTTCAGAAAGTAACTATTTATTTTTGTAGGAAGCCTAGTTCAAAAATGGAAAAAAGTACTAGAAGACTGAATCAAGTTAGTAAATTATGCACAATGTGTAGCTTACTTTTTCATGAATGTCGGTAGTGATATAGAATTTAGTAGGTCTTGTATATATTCCCAGTAGTTTTTCTTTCTCAGTATGTTAAGCATAACTTACTTGTCCTCACTATAAAGGCTGACGTACTTACTTCCCATTTACCATTTGTGTGTAATTGAGGCAACTATTTAACAACTAATGTGTACTAAATTAGAACATACATAAAGCAACTCTGAGTTTTTCTCTGTACTCCTGCTCCTGTAAACAGAACCTCATTCTTGTAATTTAAACATCTGTTTCACATTTCCTCGAATATTACAGTAAATGGCAGACATGACAATGAGATAAGAGGGTGATTTGTTAATGAAACTGCATTGTGTTGACTAGGAGTGTCTCATTGTTTCCTTGTGATCTCATTATCTGTCAGTAGTATTCATCAATCATGTTTGTCCTTATGTTCAAGTCTTTGGTGTAAAGACTACTTTCAATTATGTATAAAATGAAAACATTTTTATGTTGTATAGCTGTGGAAACCTGATTTGTCACAACCGTAATTAACTTATAAACTTAAAGTTCACCTCTCACCAGTCTAAAGTATATTGTTAGAATGCATAGTAATATTTAAAAGGGTGTGTGGGATCAAAATATAAATAATATTGTAATTCTGTTACAAGAGGTTAATTTGCTGAACATAATGAAAACTCGTGTGGTAGCAGCAAAAAAAATGGTGTAAATGTTGGAGTAGAATTGCTTTAGTGTTCAGATTCTTTTTGAGGAGAGTAAATTACCTGCACTTATGTAAGTATATGTACTAGAAGTAACAGACAATACTTTTCTCTCTACTCTCTTATTTGCTACAATTAAAAAAAATTATTTCTTCTCACCACTTTCTTGAACATCTAATGTTTGCAAGTGATAGCTACTTTTACTTATATAGCTAAGCATATCACCTAGTTTTTACAGCAAACATTAAAGTTTGATATTCTCCATCAGTATGATAAGGCAGGGGAATGGGAAAGGAAACTAACCATTCCTTGTATGCTGCATGTACCCTGTGTCTACCCAGACCCCTGAACATCAATGCTTATTCCAAAATGTAGCAAATGGATAAATTTTACACTGTGTCAGAAGGAAAAATATTCAGGTTATTTTTGCAGGTTATTATTTTTGCACGTCAGGTTATTATGGTGTTAGCAGTATTTTCATTATGAGAACTAGACTTCAAACAAGTTAGTGAAGCACTAAGAGAATCACATTGGGGTCTAGTAAACATAAATCCTTTGCATTAGAAGCTAAGGGACTGTTGTGGTTGGGACTGTAATTCAGACAGGTTGATCTGTAAAATAAGCAGGTACACACTGAGAGCAAATTACAGCTATTATCTTACAGACAATGGTACTAGGAAACGCATAAAGAGGGTAGGCTTTAACACCATTGCTGAGTATAAAATAATCAACTGCTGAAGATGGGTTGTAGCAGCATAAAATTTTGTAAACTGTATTTACTTTATTCTCAGCTGCTCTTCAGCAGATTGCCATTGTGATTAATGTTTCGGTATGTTTTCTACAAATGTTTTCTATAAAAACCCATGTTATTTAGATAATTAAATATAATCATATCTTAATGCTATTTTCATTAATATTAGAGGCACAAATAATTTCTGTTAGTAATTAATACAGTATATTGATAAGTTTGAGCTGCTTTTCAGGTTAAAATTATTTCCAAAGACATGACAGGAACAGGAAAAATAAAAATGAAAAGTCATCTTAATGTAGAACACCTATAATAGATTTTAGCAACCTGCTTTTGGGAAATTGCATTCTTTTGTTGGTGAGGCTGTATAAACCTTATATACACTAATGTAGTAGAATTTAAGATATTTTGTTGACACTGATGTTGTGGTAGCTTTACTAGGTGGACTGTGGCCCAAACAGCTAAAAATTTAACAGACTTCTGTTCTTAATTCATGAATGAAGTTTTTCTACAAGAAGTACTCAAAGTTGTGGCAATAGCAACCTTTCAGAAAAATTTGCATTAGGCAGCATTTATATTCTTAATACAAAAGAATGCTATAAATATTGTTCATTCTGGAAAAATGTAAAAACAGTTTATAAACATGTAATATGTAAGTGCTCTTCTATGACTATTATACTAGTTTCAGAAGTTTGTGCCATGCAATGAGAAGTGTACAAAAAAAGATGCTGTAGAAAATATGCTTTCTGTATTCTTTCTTCTCTCTTTAAATAGGTATCGTAAGACAATATAATAGTTCATAATTCTTTAAGATTTAAATCAAAAGTGAACGTCTAAAGTGGTTTAAAATTTCTTTACTGGACTGTGTTCAAACATAATTTAAACCTTTTATCATAAACTCTGTTTTGAATTAAAAGTAAAAAAGCAACTAATTATTCATTATTCATGATCATATGATGCATATATTTTTTTTTTTACTAAATTTACAGTGCTTCGTACAATCAATCTGAAATCTTTGTGCAATGTATGCAGAGTGGTCTATAATTCATAAATAAATAACTATTCAATACTCTAATGAACATTAACATCATTATTGCCTTTGTAGAGATGAGAACCTCTTTTTAATTCTTGATCAGTCATTAATGTGAGAGACATTTACCTGTGGCTCAAGAAAAAAAAAGTCACTGTGACTTTTTTGTTCCTTTTTCCATTTCTTTTTTGAACTCAGTCATGTAGTGACTCATCAATGGTACTGTGACAAATTCATGATTTAACAGATGTTATTAAGAAATAAACTGCTTTACTTATGTTGTGTATCTCTAAGGTAAAAATTAGCTCTTCGCAGTTTTAGAATTGCAGAATGAGGCTTTGAACAAAAACAATTTACAGGGCCTGAAATCTAGGTCTGAACAGTATACTATCTAATAGGATTTGTTTTGTCTTCCCCAGCACCCCCTACCCCTGCCAGGGGGTTTAGGTAAAGTGGTGTCAGTCATCAGCTGCAGCAGAGTAAAGCCAAACTGTTTCTGTTTGAGGATACCACAGCCAGAAAAGTTACCTAGGGGAGACAAAGATGATACTTGTTTTCTGGCCCAGTCTTTTGGAGTTCACCCAAATGAATTAGAGTATGTTAAAAGTTAAGTGCTCTTTTCCCTCCCCACCACCTGGAGCCTGCGTCCTTTCAGATGGAAAGGTTTGCTCATTGCAGCTTCAGAATGCCTGAGGAATAAACATGTTTCCCTACTGAGTATTTCTACATTAGGCCTCTGAAAAGCAGTCACGTACAACTCAACTCTTACAAATTGTATGGCCTCAATCCCCATGCCTGTGGCAAGTGAGGGCAAATATGCAAATACTGTGCATAGTTTAGGTCATCAGTTAAATACAACTTGGGTTTGTTTATTCCTGTTACTTTAGTTGTGATTCTCAGATAGCTACATAACAGTCAGTGCCTTTTAGAAGAAACAAAATAATGCTAGAGCAGTTTTTATTTCAAAAAGCATTTTGTCTGGTTCCACAATTTAACTTCTGTCATGAATCCTTCTAGATCTGAGTCATGCTAGGATAGGGAGAAGCATTTAGGAACTTCTTCTCTATGTTATGAAATGGTAATGGAGGTGTTCATAGTGGTATAGTCACCATAATAATGCATATATCATTAAATATAGCAAAATAATAGTCCCTAGTCTCATATATGTAAATTAGACATTTCTTAAGTGGGATCCATTTGCAAAACAAAACAACTGCCTGAGCAGTTTCTGTGAGGTAAATAGTTGTTACTCATTAATACTTGTATCTTCAGCATAGTGTCTAAAAATAAGAATGTGAAATGGCTATCTTTACTGATCAGTGTATTGCTCTAAGTAAGAGCTAACTATAAACATATGTTTGCAAGAAATGTATTTTGCTGGTACACATTTACATATCTCATCTTATAAAAAAGCCTTTTGAAATCCTAAGGTTATCTTAATTAAAGAAAACCCAAACCTTCTAAACTGTTTCTCTATCAAATTTAAAATATGCAGTAACTGGCATAACCACGCACAAACTATTTTGTGCTTTGGTTTAGATTAAGTACTGACTGTACTATATGCAGGACATTTGCTGTAGCAATTTCTGCTTTATAGAAGACTTGATAATGAAAAAAATAAACCAGATCTTGTAAAAGATATCCTTTCACTTCCTCTGGCAATCCCTCCTTTTCTTGTGCAAATAAGTTTGGTATGTCCAATAAATGAAAAGGTAGAGCTAGCTTATGAGCACTCATGCATAATTTCTGCTTTCTGAAGTCAAATATTATTATGAAATATAGAGTGTATGATTTTCTGTCATATTTGCAGGTTTTGCTGCTTGTATTAATTTTCTACATTTATATAAATCTCTTTAGATGCACCTTTCCAGAAGGATCTAAATGAGAAAAAGTAGTGGCTTGGAAACTGATAACACTATCAGACATTGGAATGGGCTGCCTGGGGAGGTGGTGAATTCACCATCCCTGGAGGTTTTCAATATGAGACTGAATGTGGCACTTAGTGCCATGGTCTAGTAACCACAGTAGGGTTGGACTCAATGATCTTTGAGGTCTTTTCCAACCTGGTTGTTTCTATGATTGTATGATTCCCTTAGTTTCTATATGCAGAAAACTTAGTCTAAGAAAGTATCTAAAACAGCAATTTTTTTAAAAACCAGACAAGGAAATGGTATGGACCAAACTACGGCAGAATGAATTCCTATTTCTCTTAAAGCAACCCTGTTGGTATTGTTATAAGAAGTTAATACTCTGTGGTTTCTCAATTTAGTTTTTAATTTTATTTTCCATTAAACTCTTAATATGAAATCAAATTCAAAATAATCTTCTTTTGTACATTTTCTTTACAGGGGACAAATGCAAACCTACTGAATACACTGAAGTGAAAAATATGTTACTGGATCTACAAAATCGAAGATACATGGCACAATCAAAAGATAAACCCATTGATGAGAAAATGGCTTTAAAGAAACTTCTTGTTGATCAAATGTTCAATTATTTTGATTCAGACAACAATGGACTTGTGGACACTAATGAGTTGTCACAGGTAAGATTTAGATTTTGTTTTCATTAGCACAGTAGCTATTCCATTGTCTTTGTCAGGACATGCACACGTGGAATATTATGTCTTCGGATGCTTCACTTTAGAAAATGTTTGTGAACCTCTGAGGTGGAAGACTTCATTTGAGGATTTTTGAATAGCTGAATTATTCAGAAATTCTTCTATGATTATTTAGGAATTTGAATATAATGCTTTGGGATATTTTGCAGTGGGTTAGAACACTCTAGGATGCTGAGATCATGAGTTGTTTTATTTCCACACCATGCTATCGCTAAGCGTAACTGTATAGATGTAGTTCAAAACAATTAAAATGATTTAGTGAATCACTTCTGGAATACTAAATATGTATTATTGCTTTATCTAAGTTAGGGCTAGAAAAGTACGTAAGTAGTCTTGGATAGAAGGTTCATGGTAGTCTCGAAACAGCAAACTTTAATTGCAGATCAAACCAGTAATTGCTGCTCTGGTAGGCATAGCAGCACTACCTGTGGTCTGTCTAAAACAGTTAATTCCATTAAAGTGTGTTGTTAGGGCAAATGTTCTTTGCCCTGGAAGTCTGGTTGAGAAACCTAGTCACGGCTAAGCTATATTAATGGGTCTCATACTAGGCAGCCAATTAAAACTTTAAGAAAAGTGAGATTTGTTAGATGCCAATGTTAATCATCATCCTGTGTTTTAAGTTGCATGTTAAGAAATATTTACAAGTGAATATACCTGTAATGCTGAAGGTGTTAGGCTGGAGTTATCATTTTCATGCAGTTAAATTGTGAAGTTTTAGTGGTAATTTCCAGAACCTGGGGCTGATTACAAATATAGGTATCATGTCAACTACTAGTAAATTACTTGTTTCAAAAGAATAATTTAAAAATATTGTTTTCCCGTACTTTTATGAGATTGGGTTTTCCTGCTGTTTTTTAAACTCTTTTGGAACTTCAACGTTTGAGGGAATTTGGTGCCTTTATATATCTTACAAATTATACTTTTTATATGAATATATGATATGAATGTATGACATACATAGAACTCACAGGTATAAATGTGTAAACTATGTTTAATGCTTATATATATATATATCACTAACACTTGAAACAATTTGATAATGCTTAGTGTGTTGGTTGCAAGTCTAAAGAAACTGAATTTTAAATCCTTCTTTATTTTGCCACTTGAAAATAGCTTGACTTTGTTCCCCCCTTTTTTTTGTGTGCCAAACTGTTTAAAAAATTTTAAAAGTTCTTCCATTGTGGTGTTTTCAAACTTTCTATGCATGTGTTTTCTATAAAAATGGATTTATAGTGGCAACTTTAAATTAATGCTTTTCAACAAGTATGGGAACAGGTCAAACAGCTGTAAAACCCAAACATGGTGCTTTGTGGTTTTGCAGAATTCATTGCAGAAACATCAAATTATTCGATCTAAAGAATAATTTAAAATAAGCTAATTGTTACTACTGTAATATTTGTTATTGTATGTTTTGACAAGAGACACAATTAATTAACCCCATGAGAGATTCACACTTGAGCAGTTCATGAAGAACTGCAGCCCATGGGAAAGACTCCTGTTGGAGCAGTTAATGGAGGGCTATCTCGTGTGGAAGGGGAAGAATGTGAGGAGTCCTCTCTCTGAGGAAGAAAGAGCAGCAGAGACAATATCTGATGAACTAACTGCGGCCCCCAGCGCCCTGTGCTGCCGGGGAGGGAGAAGGCAGAGAATCATAAAATCATCAAGGTTGGAGGAGCCCTCTGAGATCATCAAGTCCAACCATTAACCTGCCACTCTGCTGTAACCCCTAAACCATATCTTCCAGTGTCAGATCCACATGCCTCTTAAACACACTCCACCACCTCCCTGGGCATTCTATTCCAGTGCCTAACCACCCTAACAGTCAAAAGGTTTTTCCTAACATCTAATCTGAAACTCCCCTGTCTCAGTTTATGGTCATTCCCTCTGGTCCTCAATAATGGCCCTTTCTTCACCAGCAATGAGAGCAGAATGTGAAGTCAACAGCAATATAGTAAAAAGAGGAAAAAATAATTCAAGAGCTTTACTAGATAAATTGCTCATACTGTCAGTCATATTGTATTACCTGAGCTTTTGGGAAATGAGTGTCCCTGAAGGATTTTGTGATATGTCAATAACCTTGCTAGGTTTTTTTAATATTCTGTTTAATATACAAGGAAGAAAGGTCAGCTACATTGTGATGTGTCATATAATCCTAATACAAAAGTGTAGTGATACTGTTCTGAATAGGCACAATCTATACAGAAACATCTTCTGCCTGTATTAGTCTGCTTTTCCAACTAGGGACTGCTGAGTGTAAGTAAAATGTCTAAGTGTAGGTGTTTGAAAAAAATTCCTGCTATTATTTTTCTGTTCAAGAATGTTATTTTGTAGCAGGTTGAGGTATGCTTACTCTGTGGGGTGTATTCTGCTCTTAATTTTTCTCCTGTTCTTTTGTTTAAAAAAACCCTTATGAAAGATGCTGAGAGATTCAGGCGGGGAGAAGTGCCCCTGTATGTGTAGACAAAGGACAGAACAGAGACAATGCAGCAATATTCTCTGAATACATTTGGGGTTTGTATTATTAGATATCCACTTGGAATTTGAACCTTTTGCACTTTTTCTACTTCACAGTGACAGATGGAGGAATGAACTTTCAGTGCTCTTCCTGACTCTGATGAGAGTTACAGCAGGATAATCACTTCCTTAGTCCTGCTGGCCACACTATTCTTGATACAGGCCAAGATGCCATTGCCCTTCCTGGGCACCTGTGCACATTGTTGGCTTGTATTGAGTCAGCTGTCAACCAGCACTCCCAAGACCCTTTCAGATGAACAATGCTCAATCCACTCTTCCCCCAGCCTGTAGCACTGCATTGGGTTGGTGTCTCCCAAGTGCAGGACCCATCACTTTGCCTTGTGCAGTTGTCCTCAGCACACTGATCAAGTCTGTCCTTGTCTCTCTGTAGAGCTTTCCTATGCTCAGGCAGATCGACACTCCCACTCAACTTAGGGTCACCTGCAAATTTACTGGTAATGAGCCCTGGGTAATGCCAGTAGTTATTGTCCACCAATTGGATTTAGCTCCATTCACCACAATCCTCTGGGCACAGCCATCCAGCCAGTTTTTTCTCCATCGAAGAGTCCACCCATCCAAGCCATAAGCAGCCAATTTTTCTAGAAGTATGCTGTGGAAGACAGTGTCAAATGCCTTGCTGAAGTCCAAATAGACCACATCAACAGCCTTTCCCTCATCTACTAAGCAGATCACTTTGCCATAGAAGGAAATCATGCTGGTCCTTTTGTAAATCCATGTTGGTTAGACTTGATCCTCTGGTTGCCTTGCATGTACCATGTGATGGTACTCAGGATGATCTCCTCCATGACCTTGCCCAGAACCAAGGTTAGGCTGACAGGCCTGTAGTTCCCCAGATCCTCCTTCTCACCCTTCTTATAAAGGGTGACATGTTTGCTAATTTCCAGTCAGCCAGAACTTCTCATTATCCATGACTGCTGGTAGATGATTGTAAGTGGTTTAGCAAGTTCTTTTGACAGTTCCCTCATTACTCTGGGGTGGATCTCATCAGTGTCCATGGACTTGTGAATGTCCAATTGGCATAGCAAGTCATTAACCATCTTCTCCTGGATTATGGGGGCTTCACTGTTCGGGTGGTCCGGCTTTGGAATAGGTTGCATAGGGAGATGATGGACTCACCATCCCTGGAGGTGTTTAAGAGGCATCTGGATCTGGTGCTGGGTAATATGGTTTAGTGGTTTAGGGTTACAGTGATAGTGCTAGATGGACAGTTGGACTTCATGATCTTGAAGGTCTCTTCCAACTGTGATGATTTTATGACTATAATGAATGCAAACAATTTGTTCCCAAGTTGAGTCTGCTTTGCCAATGTTGATAACTGCTGAGTGATCTCTCCCTGCTTTTATCTTGACCCACAAGCCTTTCATTATATTTTCCCTCCCCTGTCTGGCTGAGAAGGGGAATGACAGAGTGGCTCTGGTGGGCACCTAGTGTCCATCCACGGTCAACTCTTCACAAGGAGACATTACTGTGCTCTTGAAAATGTTCTCAAGATTAAGAGAATTTTTCTCAGTTGTGCTCACAATACAGCCAAAATTTTGAAATCTGCAGAGTTGTCATAAATAGTAGTGCCTATCTGAATTTTAAATGTAATCATATTACGGGAACATGAAAAACATATTTGTTGTAGAAAACAAAGACTCCTGAAGTTAATTTATATTCACATGAATATTGAACTTCAGTTTTTAGTGCATCTTAAATTTTATGTCTCGTCAATCTTGCTGTGCAATCAGGCTCTTAGATTGCATTTATTATCTCATAGGTGTCCATATAGTCATCCTATCTAATGTAAAATTGAAATGAATCAGTTGGAGATTGGAAATGGTGACAGCAACACTCCAATTTTTATTGATATATTTTGGATCAGACGTCATAAGGTTCTTGCATTTGCATCTTAATGTAAAAGAAATGAATATTCCTCTCCAGAAAAAGCAAAAGTAGTGCTTTTATTAAAAAAAATTACTATTTCAAATAGTAAGAATTTTCTTTTCTCATTTTTCTTCTACTTCAAGTATTATAGCAATAAATTAATTGGCAGGCTATTTTCTTCTTCTGTTTGAACAATTCTAGCATCTGGGTATAATGTTTTTCATGGCTTTGTAGTCTAATACACAATTGCAGTTTAAAATAATTTTATCTCTTTTACACAGTGTAAATGTCCGACAAGGTAGAAAAACGGTGGGATTATGTAGATCCATGTGGGCTAAATGAACATTTCTTTCCCCATATAAATTCTTCTCTGCTTTCCTTGCTGAGCGTACTTATTTAATATCTTATTTTCCAAATCCTAAACTGACAAGTGAGATTTGACTTGATTTTGAAAGGACTTAGTAATGAAGTTAACACTTTGGACCACTCTGTTTTGAGAGATAGGTACTAATCAGAAGTATCTCTCCTTCCAAAAGTGTGGGCTATGGAATTTTCATCGTCTTCATCACCTCTGGTCGACATGTTTGCAAGGTTTCATGTAAAGTGGGGTAGTTCCTTGAAGGATTTGTTTAGGTTTTAAAGCACTTTGAATCCAAAATAAAGATGATTGACTTGTGAATATTCAGTTGTTAACACAGTCGCTTATTTATCTTTTTTATGCAAAAGCAAACTGGAATTTAATAAAAAATTGTGAAAGAAATATCAGTGTTTCTAACACTGTAGACTGCTCAATTACTCCAGATTATCGTTGCTGTATAGAAAAGAAAAAATATCCGAAGTGTTATGGGTAGGCATAGGAATAAAATGTATTTTTCCAGTGATGAATGCAGTTATTCCTGTATGGTGGAATTGCCATTTTATAAACAGTAAGCCTTTTCTGGTTGCCATCAGTGGAAGATGCATAAACTCTAAGAATGCTTCATCTTACTCAACAGTGAAATTCAAGTTCCTTCTGTGTGTGAAGCAAAATTATCTATACTTGATTAGAATTAGAGCTGCTTTACTTCTATTTATTTCTTACACTAGTGATCTAAGAAAGCAAAATTTTATAGAAACATAGTCTGAAAGCAAGTTGAATATATAATAATAATAAATTTTCCCCTTCCTTTTCCTCTTTTTAATGATCTGTTTATTAGAGTCAAAGAAAGAATTTAACATGCTTATTTATGAACTAGTATTTTTAATTTCAAATATCTGGGTTTTTTTTTTTTATTTACCAGGTTAGCATAGGACAAATGAAAATGTGTTACATATTTATAAAACCTCGTCCTTACGTCTAGATTTTATTTTGAGTTTTCTCAGTGTCATTTAATTTCAGTGAGTGAGACCAAACAAAACCACTTAAGAAACAGGCAAATGAATCCCTGACTCTCAGGAGATATATTAAGTTCCAAATTATTTCAAGGAAAGATAAGTGGAAGTTATGGGAACTACTATAAGATTAAGCATGCCAATTTCACATACCTGTTTAATATGCTTCAGTTTAGGTGACATCAAAAACACTGATTTCTCATAAAATTTAATGAACCTTTGAATAGTGTTATATATCCATGTGTATTTGTAGATAAATACACAAGATTGGGATTTGAGTGTGTGTATGGATATAAAGCATCTTTACATAAAGCATCAATTCAAAAGTTCCAATATAAAATGTACTAAAAAAAAGAAACAAATTTTAAGTAGGAAATTAAGTACTATTGTCTTTATGGCTATGTATTTGTACTTATCTGTATGTATTTGTATTTGTACTTATCTGTAAATCTCAGGAATATGCAATACCTTAGAAGAAGTACACTCTATGTAGAGGAGTAAAGCTATATCTATAAATGACAGTTACTATACAGTAACTTTTTAAGATGTAATCTGAAGGAATTATACATTTAATTGGTTTGTTTAATACAGCATTAATTACTGTTTAATGTATAGGTAAGTTTTTCTCAGATTTGCTTCAGTCCTTCAGGTCTTTTAGACCTTGGCCTTTCAATTTTTACCTTCGTGACTTTATCTTGTATATAATCAGTGATGCTGTTAGGTGTTACTTGGAGGACTTGGAACTGAGAGAAGGGATAATAACCCTTTCTCCTCTGTCTGTTTTTAATCAACTTTGGTTTTCCCT